>NW_024498396.1:0-62075 GCF_017590055.1 Onychostruthus taczanowskii | reverse complement strand
AATTTTAAAAAAAAAAAAAAAAAAAAAAAAAAAAAAGTGAAAATACTCTTTATAACTTACTACCAAATTTGTAGTTCAGGCTGTGTGTAAACTAATGCTAACCAACATGAATTAAGTAGGCAGTAAGTATGCTGAATTTACATTGTTCAGATACAATCTGCTAAAATTATGCGGATGCTGAATAATCTGAGAGAACCTGTGGAGTTTTCCAACTATAACATGCTTATGGCATTTGCTTAAATTATACTAAACAGTGGTGAGTATATGTTTCAAGTGCTTAAATTTGTTCAAATATGTCAATGTAGAATTAAGGACTTGGGGGAACCTCTTAAAAATGGATGCTGCAGACAGGGCCTCATGCCATTTAGGTTTCAGCTGCCCTATATTGCCACTGCAAAAGTCAATTCAGAAATCACAGAATCTCAGGTAATAGTTGTTGGAAGGAATCTCTGGGAATCATCTAATCCAACTGCCCTGCTCACAGGAGAGTCAGCTAGAAGAGATCACTCAGGAAAATGACAATATCCAGTCAAGTTTCAGATATCTTCAAGATCTGGCACACCTGCTTGAGAAAACAAACAGAAAAAGAAAAAGAAAAAGAAAAGAATTTTAATTAAGAGGATTTTCCTGTATTACAAGCTGGGCCCATTGTCACTGTCCTCTCAGTGGGGGCAACTGTGGAGCATCAAGTGCACCTTCTTTTCTACCTCCCATCAGGTATTTACAGAGATTATATTCTCCCTGACACTTTGTTAAGATCCCATTACTAAAATTTTTAGAGATGCCTCTGTTTGAATTAAGGTGCAAACAATACCATATGACAAAGTCAATAATATGTATTTTTACTTAACAGTAGCTGTTCACCACCCCTTGGATCCCTCAGCAAGGGATTTGCAATATTGATTTCTGTTGGTCAAAGTCACTGTCTTGATCCATCAAGAATGAGGGAAGCCTATGAAACAGAAAAATTCCACAAGTTATATACACTCAGACTCAAGTGACAAATCTCAGGTAGCTAGCATGGGACCAGGAGTTTCACAGTGAATGATACAATGCTGTGGATCACGGGACACTTCAGAAGTCTTTAACACCTTCCAACACACTGCAGCTGCCTATTAAGTCAGCACAGGTGATCAGTCAGGGAGCTGATCATCCCATCAGCAGGGAGGGATACTTTGCAGTTATCAGGTGTCAAAGTACTGGAGAGTTATCACCACTGAGTCACTTGAGTAGAGATAAAGAGATGGTACCCACCTCGTTGAATGATTTGCCTCTTTCCTTGTCTTGTTCAACCCCAGAAGGAGCCTGAAATGTCAGGTGTGCTTGTCCTCTGTTTGAACCACTAGCATTCCAGTCTCCCTTCCAGTATCAACAGTGGGTACATTCTTCTCCCCAGACCTGGATAACTAACTGGGCTAACAACAGTAGCACCTTTTTCGTATCTCAAGTTCCTATCACAATCCCAGTTCCAGTTAGGCATATTTGGGAAGGGGTGGACTTGGCTATTGCAGAGGAGCAGCTGCTTCTTTGCAGTTTGCTACAGTGAACAAAGGTCCACCCAAGGTAATGTTTATGCCATTGACCACAGTCTCTCACAGAAAGGTATTGGTCTTCTGTGCTGTAACAGTACATAGTCTGAAAAATTCATGTTCATTTTGAGCTGATAAATATGTGGAAAGGTTAACAAATTAAATTTCATTCTGCCCCCCAAAAAAATTATGATTTTTTTTCCCTATTGGCTGTTTCTATGCTGACAGATGTGCTACAGACTGTGATTTAGGCTGAATTAATATTCCAAAAGCCTTTGCTCTTAAGAACATGTTTGTAAGTATGTGGGTTATTTTGAATCTAGAAGTTCAGTACAATGAATATCATTATTATAGTTCAACAACCCTGAAAACTTATAGTTCAACTACCCTACACAGAAGCGTACAAGCTCCACTCAGTTAAACTTGTTTGCTTTGAGTGTAGTTCACCCTGCTGGAAGAACTATTGAAAGTACTTTACAGTATTTTAGTTATGTTTAATTCCCTAATGCAATTGGACTTTCTGTATTTAGGTACATTTTACCCTCTGAGAAAATATCGTGCAATATACTTAGTAGGAATCTAATTTACAATAGAAATAGTCCATTTAGATAATTGTTCCATGTTTAAGCAAGCTTTGTCTCAGTTTAAATTAATTACACAGCACAACAAGATCTAAATTTGTAAATGAAGGAACTCTGACTCTGCCTAAGTAGTCTCGATTTGTATATAAATATGTTTTCTTCTACAAGAGTAAGCAAGTTGTGTGTCATGTTCTCCTAGTGTTGACCTCTTTCTGCTACTTTAATAAACTGTAGTGAAACTAATCTGAAGTAGATGTACTACAGTTAAATAGAATAAAACAACATCTGCTACAGAAATATCCATCACTAGCCCCATATTCTCAAAGCCTTCTGCAAACTGGTAATAAGGAGATATAAATGACTTCACTCTGCCAATTTCTAGTTGTGCAGCCAGTGTGAAATACAGAGATTATAAAATGTTCCTCTGTCACATATTTTGGTGGTGATTGGACTATCTAGGGAAATATGGGATTTTGTTCTTGGTACTTTAAGATAATAACAATAACTGTAAAACTAATATTGTTCTTTTCTATAATTGCTGCTATTCATCATATGGTGGGAGAAGTTCAGGAACAAATATGCACCATTTTGTTTCATTGTAGGCTTCTGGATAAAACTATCATATTATTATTGAGTCTTTCTTACTTAAAGAATTATTCAAGGAAAACATATTATAATGATTGCTTATAATTGAAGACAGGCTTATGAAAATAAGATCTTGTTAATAGTTTCATGCCTTACAGCAGTCTTTCTACCCACCTCTTGAACACAAAGTCATTGTATTAAAACTGCCAGTATTGTCAGTGACACATAGTCTGTAGTTAATATATTGAGGTAATGCAGTCACTGATGCCTTGCCTGAATAACTTGCATTCCACAATTTCTTGAAAAGTCAAAGGCAAGTTACACTCAAGTTTCAACATTTAAAAAATTTTGACAAGTGATGCTTTATAGTGGTTTGGAAGCTATGCCTTCATTATATTCAATTTTCCCCACATTTACCACTTTGATGAAATTTGTCAGACTGTCTATTAATGCGAATTTGTAATTGTTTCCACATCATTAGACAAATTCATTCATTCTTTCTTTCTTTCTGAATAGAATGATGATCTTTTTTTCTCTGTTTCACTCCCCAGTGAAATAAAATCTTACTCCTCTAGTCCAAGTGTAGTATTTTTTTTCTTATCTTCATTAATATTTTAAAGAAGATAATTAAGGGTTAATGAGTGATATTTTGTTGTGTGGGGAAAGATAAAATGTATGTTTGAAGAAAACTAAAAGGAAACATCAGAGCAGATGTATTTCAATTTAATTGTATCTCATGTGAAATTAATTAGATGACACTCCACAACTGTTTTTAAATTAAAAAAAGTAAACAAACCAGTCACAACCTTTTAAGTTATGCATATATGTATATACTATAAGGTTCTTCATAATAACTGAGGCAAAATTGTCAAGCTCTGATAAAGAATTCAAGTAATTAAGAAGGAGCTAATGATTTTTAACATCACAGACAGAACTCATCTAATTATATATATATCTATCTTCAGCTGAGATATTGAGATATTCATTATTGGTTTCCAGTGTTTTACATGGAAACAAATAAGGCTTTGAAGGACAGGATCTATTCTAAGATGGGCATCTCAAACAATAAAGTCATAGAATGACTTGTATTGGAAAGGACCTTTAAAGGTCATACTGAGACCGGAGAGAGTAGAACAGAAGGAGGAAACAGGATAGTTGCCTGTAGATACATAACTATTTTTTACTTCTGAATTTTCAGTCACTAAAATGTAGCTCTAAAACTTCTACTGGATTTCATAACACTTCTGTTTCTAATACATATAATGTCAAAAATTAAGTAAATTGTCTTAATAGGAGGGGTATTCACATTCCACAGGTTGAAGCTGAATGGTACAACCCCAGTAGATAAGACTGAAATATAAACTTTATACACTGATTTAGGTCAACCATGAGGACTGAAAAGCATAAGAAATAAGAAATTATATTGCAGCAGAAGTCTCACTTCAAAAGAAAGTCTGGGCTTATTTGGGAAATACATTACATTTCTATGTCTTCATGCAGTGGTGTGACTATGATGATAACTGGAAGCTGGGATAATACTGTACTATTTCACATATGTCTAATTTAATTCAATAAAATTTAACTGAGAAGATGGGCAGATAGGCTGTTTCCTCTTTCTACTCCTCAAAATTTTACAAACTCACAAAGTGCGCACGAAATTCCAGGAGCCATGTAACTATTCTGAGAATTTCCCTCTTTTTTTTTTTTTTTTTTTTTTTTTTTTTTTTTTTTTTTTGTCAGCACAAGAAAAATTATCAACAAAAGGGCTGCCAAATTTTTCCATCCAAAATTCCTCAATTACATTCAGTAGGTTCTACAAAAAAAAGATTCTCCCACAAATAAAGGGAATGTTACTATTTTCTTGTTTTGCTCAAGAAAAAGAAGATAATATATAAATTGTTTGCTGTCATCATATCTTCCTATGAAAATTATTTCCTCTGAGATTTTTTTAATATGTATATATTAAAAATATATATGTATATATATTATGTATATATATGTATGGATATTTTTTAATATGTATATATTAAATATATATATATATGAAGAAAACCACAAACAAATAGACACTCCTATCTCAATCTTTCTATGGTTTTTTTTATAGTGAAAAAGACACATTAATATGATTTTACAAGTGGCATTTGTGCTGGTCTTTGTGTGCCAGTAAACAAAGCTGCATAAAAGAAGTAATTTCCATTTTATCTTTTCAAGATTGAATTTATTTCTTTCTTTCTATGTGTGTGGGGAGGAAGGAAGGAAGCCGCTGCTCCTCAGAAGGGCAGAGAAACAAAGGAGTTCAATGAATAAGTTTCTGGGGAGAAAAATGATATTTTAAAAAGGCGTGCCCAGATTGCTTTTAAAGAACATGGCTGAAAATCTGAATCAGAAAATATACCAGATACTCGATATCAGATAGAAAAGATAAAAAAAAATCTAACTACAAAAATAACTTTTGCAATGAAATTTGTATTTTTTTTAATAAATCATCAAGGTTTATTGTGTTAACACTTTCTTAAGTAATAAACTAATTACTTCATTAAGTAATTAACTAAATGTTAAATAGATGGCCAGTACGATAACTAAAATTTAATTTCGCTTCAGATGTTGTGTTAGAAGTGATAGCCTTTTTACTCCTGCAAATATAATCTCAGCAAGTTCAGGAGAATGCCAGGAGAATGCCAGAAGAATACTCCTCCAGGGTAAACCACATATTTTATTATATCTAAAATACAGTTGCATTACTACAAATAGGGTAAGTGGATTCCCTTAATTTGTTAACTACTTCTAAGGAGAATAGAACAAACCATAGCCTAATATTTATATCCTGTGATTGATGAAACTAATTCATTCTGTAGTCAGTTCTATAGGTGTCAGTGAGAAGTGCAATACTTTTACAGATGCTCAGCTATACCATTTCTTTTTATTTTACTTTATTTGTAATCTTCTACATGTATTACTTACCATGATTATATTTCCAATAACATTATTCTTACACACTTTCTTACTACTCTCTAACACCTTCCCTGTGTGACTAAAACAAAATATATATTCCTCCTAAAATGCTGTCCTCTGATAAATTCTCATTTTTTATCTGTCTTATACTTTTGGTGAAGTTAAAAACCAAATAAGCTATTAATTGGAATTCCAAGATAGAAGAACTGTTTTTCTGTTTTACTGAGCTAAAAACTTCAGTCTAGAACTGTGTGAAATAACAAATTAATGCATTTGCATTTTATGTGACTTCTGGATTAAAGCAGATCAAGATATCTAAATACAGAAAATCGTGAAAACAAGCTTACAAGGTTCAGCACTGTATTGAAGGTTTCTGTTCTGACCTTCATCACTGAGATAGGAGTTAGGAGAAGTTAGGAGAAGAATAATGTAGAAAAGGAAAGTAATACCTGACTTCGATTTACCAAAGAAATATCAAACTGCACTTCAGCGTCTGCTGCTACTCTGTAGTTCATTTCACTATAATCCTAGTGCCATTCTTTGATTTATCTAATACTAGTCAAAAATGTTTTGTCATGTTTCATGTTTTAAATTCAATCCTTTTTCCTTGTGCTGTGTCCATGGTCTCTTGTCATTCTAAGCCATTTGAAAACAATCAAACCTGAACATTTCTGGAAAAAATGTATAATTTGGTTACTTTCGATAACAAAGGATTGGATTATAATATTTATGAGTTTGTTTCCAAGCCTCCTTTTTTTGTTCCTTTCAAATGTCCTGGATTAGACATAACAATTGGAAGAACTGTCACTATCATTCAGTGTTGACTCTTCTCCCCAAATACTCATCTTAAATCTGGAAGAAAAAAAAGACAAGACTCAATATTAATTTAATCATTATAAAACTGAAAAGTTTATGGCTGGTATTACAAGGTAACTCTAAGGATGTTAAAGACAGCAACACATTTAGCAGCATGTTCTATTTAACTAGGATCTTGCTTGCTTTAATCAAGGTGGATTCGACTAAGCTGATATCTGTTGTAACTCCCAGTTGCAAAGCTGTGATCTCAGCAGTGTCCCAGCAGGGCGGAGCTATGCAGGGTTGTATAGGGTCTAAGCACATGAGGCAGAGTCAGGGGCTGGTCACAGGGTCCATCCAAATCCCTCAACAATGCAAGGGGAGTCAACATGGCCAAGTCCAAATGAGTCCACAGAGGTCTGGTAAGGAGAAAGAGGAGACAGAAGGCAGATACACAGACAGTGCAGCTTAGTACAGGGTATCAATGGTTTGATTAATTGATTAATTTTGGGCAATATGTCTTCAGCCAAGGTGGATTCAGTGCCATTTTTTCATCTTCCCACATTACATATAATTAAACCTAAATATCACATCTGCAATGGATGGTTGTAAATTGCAGTCCTGAATTTCATTTTTGTCTAAATAGCTGGTTTGGATTTTTGGTCTTGGAGGGGTTTTTCTCATTTTTTCTTTTTCTTTTCTTTTTCCTTTTTTTTTTTTTTTTTTCTTATGACAATGATATTTGCTTATACAAAGTACACCCTCTGCTACAATACTATTCTCACAAGGTCATAGATAGAGTAGATCAACAACTAGAAACAAGAATTAGAATGGCAGTTTTCTTTTAAAATAATCTACCTCACTAGTATTTTCCTCATATATTATCATAACTTCTCTGAAGAAAATACTTTCCTTCTTTCCTGCTCTTTGTAACATAAGTGTGGTTTTGGTCTTTTCTGTCCGTGTGTTTTCATTTTCTGGTATTTTGTATTTTGAAGGTAGAGAAAGACCTTCATCTGTATGAGAATTAATTAAGAGACTTTGAATTTAAACAGTATTTTGGATTTCTGGAATCAGATGAGTAATCATTATGACAGATAAAGTACACTGGAAAAATGTTGACTCTTTGTGGAGAAAGTTGTTAGAACTAGTCTCATGAGTTCTAGTTTTCCATATGAATGAGCAGTAATGTAACTGAAAAAAAATCTTTTTCTTCGTTAAAATATTTGAAAGTAGCACATCTGGGAAAAACTTCCATAATGAGAAGCTTAAAACAAACAAACCACCAAAAAAAACCCCCATTTTCAGTGAAAATGATGACATTTTCACTTATTTCTAAAATCCAGTAAAACATTCAACAATTAAAAGAAAGCAAAATTCGGCTCACTTTGAGGTAATGAATATCGTAAATATCCAGTTGGCTACAATTTGTCAAAGCAAAAATAAAAGTAATAGTAAAACAGTAGAAATAAGATGACATATTTAAATTCCATTTAAACCCAATAAAAGTAATTTAAATGAGCACTCAGGAAAATTTTCACTGCAAATTTTTACTTTGAAAATACCAAATTACATGCATGCATTTGTCATTTACAGTCAAATCATCTAACAAAATGTCGTAATGCATTTTTCTTGTAGAAAATGATTTTTTTTTTTTCAAAGAAAACACGAATGTGAAAGATTTGCTCAAGGGGCTGCTTTGTAAAGTTTCAATAGAAAATACGTCTCCTCCTGTTTTTGCTTCCCCATCTTGGAAATGAACTATCTAGGACTTTGCTTTCTGTGGTGTAGTTAACAGAAAGGTTATACTAGAATATATTTTCTAGTCTGCTCTCTGTGTTAAAAAGACCAACATTGTATTTACGATTAAGATTCCCCTTTTGTTGGACCATTTGCACCTATGGGCCCTATACTGACAGTTAGTTTGAGTTAGGACTGAAACACTGTCTTCTCAAAACAGCAATAGAGTAAATCAGGTCTGCACTGGAACATGTAATACATCCAACAACTGATAAACATATCTAATCATATCACAGCTGGTGTCATGGATAATGCCAAAGCCCAAATAAACTGTCTGAGTTTATATTACCATCTTTCTGACTATAAAAATACTATTTTTTTAACAGAGGCATGGACAATGGATATAATTTCTAAGTAAGCCTCAGAATAACTCTATAATATAATCTGAAGGCTAGTTGCACTTGGGTCATGAAACAGTTGTTAATTTAGGACAACTTTTGTTTTGCTTAGAATAAAGCCTAGCATTCCATTTTAGTGAAAGACTTTTCAGTTTCACAAATGAAGCTATTTAAAATTTGAGCCAAATATGGAAAAAGGTAAAATCAATAGCCCCTTGAATTGACAGAAAATTAGCAAGGCTTATTAAACTTCATGCATGACTAATTATCCCAGTGGTACATCAAAAAGGAAGATGAACAAGTAACCCAATTTTTCTTTAAAGTGTATCAAGTTTAAAAAGTGATTGAAATAGACATTAGTAAGTCTTTCAATGTAAATACGGTTATCACTATTAATAGCATTGTTACTATGGGCTTACTTTAAAATTGTTTTCCTGATCTAATTTATTTGTTCTGTATATTCATAAGCACTGCATCAGCTTCAGTTTATTTTTTCATTAATATTTTTCTAATATTTTGTATCTTTTGAACCTGCAGTTTTGAATGTATTTTCTAGGACATCAGTATAGCAGCATTCACGGTATACTACATTTCTGAGTAATGTACATAATTCTGTAAAGGAAAGACAAGTGAGTGCTTTTATTTCCTTCTGTTGACTTAAGTGTATTGCAAACTGTATTTTTCCACAAGATCTGCACAACAAAAACTGCAGATTATAGCAATGATTGCTGTCAACTGAAGATCTGCATACATCCATCCACATGCATGTAAATATTTGCACCAGCTTTGAAAATGCCATATGCCTCTAACAGCTGTTAACACATGCACTCACTTTCCTGTTGTTGTATATCCAAATAGCACACAAAGCAGTGAAAACTCCATGACTGTATCTGAAGGGATGAAGCTGGCAGATTATGCTGTAAATATTTGAGCAATCAGTAAAAACAAATGGCTTAAATTCACGCATTGTGCAAATCCCCTACAATGGCTGTTATGCAAGGAAAATATGTTGAAAAGGATCAGTTCATAATTTAAGAGTTGGTACCGCAGTTTTAATCATCACTATCTCACAGGCTAATTATAGCCTGGTAATTGATAAAAATGCTCTGAATTAGCTGCAAGGTTGCAGTCTTAATTTCTTACTTCAGACCACTCAGTCTTTATTGATGCTGCTGTATTGCCAAAGAACTCCCCCAGCAAAAAGTTATTTCCCTCTAGGCTCCAGCCAGAAGAGAACAACAGTGCCTCAGTCACTTTTCTTGTCTGCTTGGATCTTTGCCATAATTTTCCTGACTGAATCAATGTGCTTTAAAATAGCAGAATTGATTCTCTGATTTCAATACCATTGTTTTATCTTTCCAACACACTTAATGTTTTATTATTTTCTTCTATTTTTCCTCTCTTCTTTTACCTCTTCAGATTTTTATTTTAAACCGACAAAACAGTTCTGCTTAACTGCTGAATATACACTGTGTGTGGCTCTCTCTATGTACTTTGACCACATAAGCATATAAAACATCTTGTAGAGGAAGCTTCTGTCACTAGGCATTATGAATGCTAACTGGTTTCTTCACCCATGCATGTATGGAATTGCAGTAGTTTAGTGGGAGCTGTTGCCACCCACTTGCTGCTACAGATGTATGCTGGATCAGTGCTGTCTGTTAACCATGATATGGGTAATCCCTTCCCTGAATAGATGTAAAACCTCCAAGGGATATTTCTCAGTGCATATCCCATAGGATTAAATGTTAATATTTTTTTCTGTTTGATAGTTTACTGTTACTAAATGATGCATGTGGAGTATTTCAATGCCAGCATGCTCATGCTAGTCATAACTCATTCTGGGTTTTTTATGCTAAGTCCACACCAACTTTAACTTGGGGTACTGCCATCTATGGTCAGAGTAAGAAAATCCAAACGTATGCCAGGCCATCTGGAAGGGCAGAAGGAATCATATTTCACTGATGCTGAAGTGTCAGTGGCAGATGTAAATGTTAAGCCAGATAGAAGGAAGAGAAAATATTAGGTTTTTCAAACAGCTGAAACAGCTTATGAGCCATAATGACATGCTTTCTTGCTTTGACATTAAATACAGCAGAGGAATTAAGAACTCAGAAGTTATGTACTTAATGTATTTAAATATTTTAATTTTTCCACTTATCCTTGTTTTCTAAAAGTGAAACAAATATATAGTTATCTTCTGAAGCTTGTTTGTCTTACTAGAAGATCCTCATGAATGCAGTGACTTTTTCTAATCCTTTTTAGTAAAAAAAATATAAGGTAGAGGGCCTATCATTGTCACTTGGGCTGGACAGAACCCTGTTCAGCTGAAAGGAATTAAATAGAATGAAGCACATCTGGCTTGTTTAAAGTTCTGGCTGTTCAGCAGCATTTTTTTTTCCCTTACCTGCATAAGGAGATTGATGGAAAACATTCCAAATTGTAAATACTCTCTATGCTGCTCCAAATCCTAACTCCATGCAGCCAGAAGTTATTAAGGTAAAGAGATCTCACTGTTTGGTTTCAGAGTTTGCATCTGTGGGTTTTCACAATCCTCTGCAGCAATGATGCATTTTGTCTCGGTTTATCATTATTAAGTATATAATATACAGAGCTATTTTAAGCATCTTGGAGAAGTAGATTTTTATCCTTTCTCTGGATATTACCCCTGCACAGCATTTTGAAAACATCAAAAAGGCAAACTCTGCATGCTTCCATATACTCTACATGGCAAACCTTAAAGGTTTAGGGACTTGGTTTTAAAGCAATTACTTTCATCTTGATATGATGTTGTCACTTTGTACAGCAAAGGCCATTTAAGCTCTCTGGTTTATAATAGGCATGTATTTCCATTGCCTTCAAAGCCTTTCCATTGCCTACCAACCTCATCAGAAATATGTTAAACTTCAAACCTTCTCAAATCCTAAAATTTACCTGGAGCCCTTAACAATAATGTGACCTGAGGATCAAGGAATGCATGAGAACTAGAAGAGAAGGAAAAGGAACATTATTATACTTTTACCCTGGCAAACAAGTAAACCCCATAATAGTTAAGACCATTTGTTTTCTTTCTTAATTTCAGTATTCTTTTTTCTTTAATTGATGGAAAGATTGTATATGCTTTGATATAACTCACCATAAAACCATCCTGGCTATTTTTTTTTTGCAAGAAAAGGTTTAGTCCCTCTGTCAGAAAGTGTTTAGTAAGAGACAGTACATAAGCAGTCTCCTAATATTTTAGAATCTTTGAAATCACCCAATTTTGTTCCACAGTTCTGTTAGAGGTGTTACCTCATGAGTCAGGTTTTTGTTTTGTTTTTTTTTTCACAAAATCAAAATTGCAATTGACTCTGATCCATCCTATGTAGGATTGAAGTTATGCCATTGACTGAAGACTTCAAAGAAATTAACTACAAAAAAAAGTCATACCTTTTGAGAAATTGACCTGTAACTCTGGAGATGTTTATGTTTTCTTTTCCCAAGAATATTTATTTTTAAAAAAGGTCATTTGGGCCACTGTCAAATTTATCAGAGTTAAGATAAAAAACTGTAGGTGTTCTGGATCTAAATCACATACCTAAATTAATAATTGTAAAACTTCTCCAAAGAAAATGGCAGCTTAACACCTGAACCTATGTAAAGTAAAAGGCAGTAACTTAGTAAAGTAAAAATGCAGCAGCTCAATCTGCAGACATGGATATTGATGCACCATGAACTTGCAATATGGTGTTTTATATTCATGACAACAGGAAGATGTAATCAAAGACATTTTTATATTTCTACTTAAATTTACCTCCTGATTTCAAATATGTATGGTCACACATTAGGATATGCAAGAATGAAAGGAACAAGTTAATGCAGATGCATTATCTGCATCTGCATTATCTAGAGACATCTGAGCAATAATGAAATGTGGTTCAGAATAGAACAGCTAAGATAATACATCTTGGAGAAAATACTCTCAAATACAATTCAAAGGGAGGGAAAGCCTTGGGAAGCTGTAATGCTAAAAAAGATCTAAAGATGATGGATAGTAGACAGTAAATTAGATATTGAGTTTTCAGTGTAATAGGAAGGCACAAATAGACCACCTAAGCTTTGGCTGCACCTACAGAAAATGTATATCATAATCTGTATGAGCACTTTTGAAACCACTACAAGAACAGTAGGTACATTCCTGAGGTTTTGCTATTGAAATTACATAGAATTTGAAATAAAGGTGAGGAAAAATCACACATGAACAACAACTGAAAAGATGGTCAGATTGCTTTTACATGCTAAGCAAACAACCCCTAAATAGAATACCCCTCTGGAAAATTTTCTTGATATAAATACCAAGTGATGACATGCTTTGGGGTCATCATGAAAAGTTGCTCAAAATGAAATAAGGAGACAAAAAGAAATAAAATTATTTTGAAGAAACAGGTAATAAAGAAATGGTCAGTATCTGCTGAAAGATATTATTGGGAAAAAATGGCTTATGAATTCCTGTTCACATATCATATATGCAGAATGCAGTCTGCTGGAATTTATTATCCCTTCCCTTAACAGCACAAAGATAAATATTTGTATGTGAGCTAACTAGCCAAAGCTCCCCTTGGAGAAAGATGTAGACATACCCAGAGGATGCTTCTTCTCACTCCTAATTATATATCCATGATAGGCCAGATTAGTCACGTTCAAGAATAGACTATGGTGGAGGTGTCCACAGTAAGCAGCTTCACAAAACACCTCAGTAATTATGTTTAAAGATTAGTGACAGGAATACCATCTAAGGTAGCTTTGTATGAATATTTAATGTAAATTTATTAATATAAACATTACTAAAACTTAAATATAAATAAAATATTGTACTCTCAGCTTTGCTAAATTTTAGGGGTTTTTTAGGTACAGTTCTTTCATCCTAACCCTTCTATATCATCGTTTGTCATCTATATTTATTTAGCATTTAGAAATCCTGAGTAGGGATCATTTTTAAAGTACTATGTTCTAGCCCCATTGGTGTTGCAAATGTACACAATAACATATCCTATTTAACCTAGAATAGTGCAGAAAAAGCTAGATAATGGGATGAAAGTGTCTCATGTTGAAGTTCAGTTGAAATCTTAGCTTCAAAACAAACAGTAGAATATTTATCTGCATGACAAGCACTTTGCAGTACACGGTAGGGGTTACTGTGAATTGTGCAGCAAGATCTTAGAAGATGAAAGCTTGTGGCTTGCTGTGAGTATACTTGTGGTACTGAGACACTATTTCTCATTGTACCGTTCAGTATTTTGTGTTAGTACCTTGAAATCTGGATGTTCACTAGCTAAAGAGATGTGTTTCTCTTTTGTTCTAGATAGTTGTCACCTGTAACACATTTTGATAGTGATTTATCACATAATCTTACATTGCCTACCATTCCTGACCAGTACTACAAAAATTATTTCTCCAAATATGCATAAAATATCTTAAACAATGAGGAAGCAATGGTATCATTGGATTGATTTTTAAAATTATAATTTTAAAACATTCTGAGACTACTGGAGGTAACTGTTTCTCCAACACTTTCCAACACTCTCTCAGTGTGAGCTATGGCATTCCTTGCGCTGGCCCAGCCTGTTTGGAGAGGTAACCTGCATCCTCTTGATAAAAGTGCAGTTTCATTCCTCTGTTTCTTTCATCAGAGATGAGGAAGATGGGAATATATAAAAGAGGGGTGGGAGTATACAAAAGAGGAAATGTTATGTGAAATATTTTTTTGCAAAAATTATATCTCTTTTTACTTTTGCTACATTTCCATTGGTTTGAAATACTCATTCTTGATTTATGCTCCAAAGATGAAGCCACCTGGCATATTTTGGAACATCTGCCAATTTATAAGTATTCATTCCATCAGGGCCCATGGATTTATATATGACCCATTTGCTTAAGTATTCCCTGACCTGGTCCTCCTCCACCAAGTATACATCTTAGTAGCATAGAATCATGGAAAGGTTTGTGTTGGAAGGGGTCTTTAAAGGCCATCTCGTCCAAATCACCTGCAACAAGCAAGAAAATCTTCAACTAGATCAAGTTGCTCAGAGCTCCGCCCAGCCCGACCTGAATGTTTCCAGGGATGGGGGCTAGGAATGCCTTACTTATGTCTCATGCGACTTAACCCTCTTTTAGTTCAAAACCTTAACCCCTTGTCATATTGCTCCAGATGTCCCCCTGGTCTCTCTCTTGTGGAAGATCTTGTTAACTAACACAGATGCTAGAAAATGGCAAATCTAAAACTTGCTGTTTCTACATGAAGTCAGTACTGCCATAGTTTAATTTCAGCCTATTTCTGTTTATGAAAAGGCTCAGAATCATGCTCATATCCAAGCTAGACATCCTTCCTGGTAGATGTTTATAGTTGTTGGAGAGAAATGGCTATTTTTAGTGAAGAGTTCTCCTAAATTCCACAGATGAAATGCAAGTTCACGTACCAAGATAAAGAAAATTATAAGAGAATAGGATAAGCTATGCTTCCTGGTGATAAGGAGAGTTTGTGTGGCAAGAGCTATGAAACTTTAATGTATAAGCTCTAGATTGTCCCATGCTGCACCTGAGTCTGCCTGTATGCACACCCAGGATGTTTAGTCACTGTGTGGTCACACCCTATCCAGTCATCTGCATTGATGAGGTAATGGATCAGTTTGAAATAGTGGAGGGCCTGAGGCATGATTATTGGTTGAATTCCCAACCATTTTCAGAAGTGGGTGTTTGACTAATTGTTACAGGAACTTTCCATTTGGGAACTTCAGAGTGTTTAGTATATTTCCCTGGGTAGTTCTGGATGTACATAGGCTAATCTATATGCTTACATGTGTTAATTAGCATTCTGCAAGGTTAATCTGGCCATTGCAGAGAATCCCCAGGCTTGCAAAATTGACCTCCATAGAAAGATGAGCTCTTTTCAGAAGCAAGAATAGTCTTCAGGAAAAGTAGAAACTGTCTCCAAAGATGTAGATATGATTGTATCAGACAGTCTTGTAGGTAGGTAAGATAGTAAAAAGATACTTTTAATATAATTTTAAATAATATATAGCAATAGGTCATGCAAGTGCTGGATTGCACTGACCAACCAGGTATCATAATTCAGCAAAATAATGGTTTTGAGAGTCTTAATGAGCCAGCTGACAATGCCATTTTAAAGACCCTTGTCTGACATCCAGCCAGTGACCCACCATATAGTTGGAAAGATTTGATTCACTGCACAAACAGTGACAAAACTATAACAGGACTGCAAGATTTAAGCGTTGGTTAGATGAATCCCACTGGAGCCAGAGACTATGTAGATAGATATAGTCAGAGTAGATAGATACAGTCAGAGACTTTCAAAATCAGTACTTGAGTTCAGGATTTATGGCAGCAACACAAGATCCATTCCACCGCCCAAAACACAGGAAACTAAATTGCCAGAAATTCTCTGAAGGGTGTCTTTTTAGATACATAGCCATCAGTCTGGGGTATGATTGTTTCAAATACTCTGATCTGGCAAGTATAACTATTACTACAGAAATGACTGTAATACTACTTTTTCTTGAGGGATGCTAAGCAGCATCCTTATTGGAGATGAGCTCTGAGTATCTGAGATCAGCTGCTATATGATCTTCTTTGAGCCCAATGCATTCCTTAGAAGATCACTGATAGAATACAAGGACTGAGAGCAATTTTTTCAGAACACTATATCATAAGAACTTTTACCTCAGTGACTCCAAATCTGATTGCCAACTCTTTCCTGCATCTAAATCAAGTGATGAAAGTTTTAGAAGAATCTGAGTAAACATGCAAATTTCACAGCACTCAGAATGCTTGATCTTTAAACAGAGAGGTGTTCTCAATCATAACAAAAGTAGAGCTAATGCCCTATATAATTCTGAATTATCATTAGCAGTTAGAAAGGCACTCGCAATACATCAAGAATAGAGCAGCTCAAGAAAGAAAATGTGCTTCTAAAAATTTCTGGCTTCTACATCTTGGTAGCCCATGGAGACATACCTTCTATTAAGATTTTACCTACAATGTATCTCTTATTTTAAAGAAACTGCAAGGAGAAATATTTCAGAAAATGAATTCTGTTTGTTATTTTTATGTGCTATGAGCTGCACATGTCTTCGAGGGTTATGAGGCATTGCAAATGGCATAGGGATTTTCTTGAAATTTTCATCAATAGCTTGCTTCTCCCAGCAACAGATGGTTTCATATAGAGAATATACCAGAGAAAGTCAGCAGGATGAAACAGCAAAGAAAAGTTTACCCGCCAGAAATGGTACAGAAATCTTGATCTTAAGATCATACATTAGAATAAAACCTAGTAACCTGCATAGTGTTCTGATTATTTTGTTAAGTAAATAAAAAGTTCTCAGATATTATATCAGCATCATACTGAGATAACAGTTTATACCTAAACTTAGAAACACCATTAATAATATATTTAACAGCACAAGAGAGGGTGTAAACCCTTGTTTCATAGCTAAGTTTTTGTGCTTGCAACTTGATAAGCTGTTATATATATAAGGAGCTTTTACTGGTTTGCTTTCATTTTATCTTCTCAAATTTCTGAGGCAAGCAAAGTATATATGGAAAGAAACAAGGGGTAGGATATATTTGGTTTTACTTCAGTATATCCCAGTAGAGTCATAATATGGACAAAGAGCACAAACTGTTGCAGGTATTGGGAAAAGCTGAACTTACTGCAGCAACGATACATGCATGACAAAAATTTAGCACTGATTTAATATGACCTTAGTTAAGTGTCTTGCATTGTTATTCAATTAAAAAGACAGTGTCACAGAACAGAATAAAATAAAATATTACTTATTAAGCAGGGAACTAATTAAAGATACTCTCAGCACAGGGCTGCCTGGAGCTAAGCAACAGAGAAAAGTTGGAGAAGGATCTGGCACAATTTTAAAGCTGCTTTCAGAATACTCCAAGAGCAGTGAAAAATGGTGCATGTTGATAAAAATTTTCTCATAAGGATAGTAAAGTAACTTCCAGGAAAATTAACAGAAAAAGGTAAAGTCTTTGAAAATATGAGAGCTAGCTGCTATAGCTCAGAGCCATACTACATGTTATGTTTGAGAGTGTTACTTGCCTTTATTTCTACATTTGTTCTACTCTGGTGTAAAGAATTGTCTTATTTTTTCTCATCAGTTTATTGCAATCGTTGCCATTCAGTAAGAACTGGAAAACCCTCGACCTTGGATCCTCCTTTCCATGGTTTTTAAATGCAGTTTGTAAGATTATTTCTCAGTAGACAAAAAACACCTCCTACCATGTGAAAAGAGCTGCCCCTTACTGATATATATATACTGATATATACTGATATATATATCAGTATATTTTAAAGTCATGTTTAATTCCTGTGTTTTCCTTTTTTTCTTCTTAGCCTGATTCTATAATCTCTCTTTACATATGAACATCAAGCTCTGGGATCTTTGTAGGTGAGCTTGCTCTCAGTTAATTTTTCTTGTAAAGAGGTTGATAGCAGCTGAATGATTTTAGCTGCTGGACCTGATTATTTGCACTGGTGGTCTTACATGAAAGTCATCTTTCAGAAGAGTTGACACTTGAAGCCTTGCAGGATTTAGGTCCCTGTCTTGCATTGATCCCTGCTGAAGTTACAGGCTTAACTAACTCTGGGAATCTGAGCCTAAGCCCTCCAAACTGCTAGGGCTTAATATGTACACCTCTCCTGGGCATTTCACGTTGTCCAGTTTAAGCACTGACTACTGTGAGGTTTCTTCATGCAGTTTAAAGTTCCTGTTTTATTGCATAGGAGCCTACAGATTTTATTTGGACAACAAACATCTGCCAAAATAAATAAAGGTTCATCTCTGCAACATACTGTAAGGAGTTTCCTTAGATATTGCGTAAGAGCACTAGACCCTAGTCCTGTGGCGGGGTGGAGAAAGAATTCTTAATCATAGACTCTGTCAATAACTACTGAAGAAAAGAATTGCTGGTGACAAGGAATTCAATGGAAATGCCTAACAATAAAATCAACAAGTACAGAATTGGTGATTTTAAAAGTGTGGATATCTGTTTGGAAATCTGAAATAAAATCATTAATTTTGAAACTCTTTTGTATCTATTTTAAAAGGTAAAAATCATGAAACTCATAACAAAAGAAAAAAGTTACCAAAGGAAAAATAGTCAGGGAAATAAAAAAAATAGCCATTTTTTTTATTTCCTAAAAAACTATTATTGACTGCCAAGAAGTTTAAATTAGAAGTGCATTTTAAAATTCCTAATGATACATTATGTACTCCTATCCTAGTGTTCTGTAAATTATGGAAGTATTTAGCTGAATCCTCAAGGTTCCACTATACAATTTTTATAGTTCAGTATCCCTACACTAGATTATGTGCAAATTAATAAAATAAATAAGAAAGATTATTTCTTGCTTGCATGGTGTTGTATAACTGCACTTGCTACGTACCTTCTTCCTAGTTTTATTCTTTCTAGTCAAACTGGATTTTTTCCTCTTTCAGCTAATGTTATTATCTTTTACCCATTTCCTTTTAGAGAATTCTGTGAACTAAATTTTCACTGTATCTGCAAAATTCCCAGAATAAATTAACTGTGAATCTTAGGCATATCTCTCAATTACATGCACCTGTACTGGATCAATTAGCTTGCCTAATTTTTAGCAACAATAAATGGCCCACAAGTGTTCTCCATTAATTAAAATGCTATCAGCCTTTTGCGAGTGCACTTCTAATGTGTTCTGCCTACAGCAGATTTGAGGGTAGCTACTTTTGGATGGACCTTATGGTTTAGTTTGCATTCTGAACTCACTGTCCCTCCCTAAAAACTAATGCTGGATTTTTTTTTTCTCCTGAAGAACAGTTTTTGTTTTATTAGTTACTGTAAAAACTACTTGCTGTAAAACTAAATCAGATCTTGTACTATACCAATTTATATTTTAAATGAAAGAGTTTTGTTGCAGCTGCTCTTTAATTTTGGTTGTAAAGTCAGATTGGACCTCTCTTTAATGTCTTTATTTGACGTCAGTCTACCCAGAAAATAATTTCCTTGCCTGACTGTAATGCATAGGCTACTGTAGAATAGTAATTCTTCTAGGTGCTAGAAAAGCATGTTTAAATCATACTTATGTGCTCATGACCTTTCTAAGGCAATGATTTAAGAGAGTTTTGCAGATTAACTGCTTTATTCTGCACTCCCTGAAAACTGTCTGCTTAAAAAGCAGCCTGACCACTCTCAGTGATTCTGTTTAATGATGCAATTCAACTTTTTTGCAAGGACCATTTTTAAAAAGCCATACTGCTAAGTATGGCTTTATAAATTATTTATAGAGAATTGCTGGGACAATATCTTTCTTGGTGAGTTGCTGGTGCCAGTAACACTGAATTATCCACAGAAATTAAGTCAACAAACCTTTTTCTTTTCTTTTTCTCTTTCAGCACCAAACCTATGTATAAATTCATGCCAGAAGCCATTTTAGATTTTATGCAGAAATATTTTTCTTTGCTTCACTGAGTATTTCAAACAGACAGAAAAATCTTTCATTACTAGCCATTTAAAATTAGCAATTTTAAATCAGCCAGTTGAGCAATGTGTACAGGTATTTGGTAGACATTTCTATAATACATAGTCAGCCTAGAGCTAAGAAAAACTTAGTAGACTTATGAAAATAATCATATAAGTACATTAATAAAGTTAGCCTACATTTAAAGAAGAAGTAACCAAAACAATAAACTGGTAACACAGACCTCCTCATTCTGTTTTAAATTATGTCTTTCAGTTGTCCCTTTATTGACCTGTTTTATGATCTTTCCCAGAGACTTCAGTCCAATATATTATTGACAGCAAGGAGAAATTCAGTGAGAGCCTCTTGCATACAATTTTCCTGAAATCCCTCCCTATCTGTTGCCACGACAACACATCCATTCTTTCTGGAGAGAATGTTTCCTCTATTCCCAGAAAAATAATTTCATAGCTTTATTGTTGCAAATATTTAAGTGGGAAGAAGAAAAGAAAACCTAGGAAACAACATGGAAAACAATGCATTCTAAGTGGACTTTCTGAACAAAGGAAGCAACCCCTAGGATTTGCAGCTAGAAGTCACTTTCTACAATAGTTTTAAGTTTCTGCACATATAAACATTTCTATGGGATGTCCTAACTACATATTTTAAAAAAAAATACACCAAAAGCTGGTGCTCCTGATTTTTCAGTTTTGAAAAAAAGTAATTTTTATGCAAGGTATTTTATGGACCATAATTATGTGTTAGAAGCACAGTCTGAGAATACTACTTGAGTCAAGTGTCTTAAACTACTAAGCCTATACAAAGTCTGTCTGGACCAGCTGCTAACCACCTAAATTCTTTTAAATACTGTAGGGAATGGAAATTGCATGAAGTAGCATTTCTTTGCCTTGTCAAACTAAAGAAATAGCTAGCACAAACCAATTGAATTATATTTTTATTCACATGTAATTACATGACAAAGATAACTGGGGTTAAAAAAAAAAGGCAACACAAAATCTTTTCATTATTCTAGCACAAAAACCATCAAGACTGTACATCAGCAAGCACAGAATACTGTTCAAGAATATGAGTGAAGGTCCTATTTTTTTTTTCTTTTATGCTGAACCATTTTCGTGTAACTAGACTTTTACCTGAAAATAGAGATAACCTGACATAAACTGAACAAGATGTGGAAATCTCTACTGGTAAGTAACAAAAAAGTAGTGTTTCATGGAGTAATTTTTAAAGATGGTCTAATATTCCTTTCAAGCATAGGAATTGCAAACTTGCTTTCAGTTTTGTGTCATACTCTGACAAAGATTTGTATTCTTTCTTCACTGCCCATTTTACTTAAATCATACTTTTTTCCTTGTAGTTAAGTCTCAAAAATCTGCAATTTCCATATAGGTGATTAAATCTTATGGGAAGAAAACTAGTAATAAATTATGATAAAGTTTCAGGAATATGTGGAAGGTAAAATAATATTCTTGAAATAATGAGGAAAAGCATTATAATTTTCCTAATGAAAAACAGGGAAAAGATAACCAGTAGAAATTTTTCAGGCTCTAAAGAGGAGACGGCTGAATTATTAAAACTGGTATTATCATTTATCTTTATTGTGACAAAGTCTATCTTTCTGCCTCAAAATCTGCTCCAGTTTCTCTCCTCATTAAATGTATGAACCAGAATAAAATATGCATCCTAAAAAGAACTATTTTTGTCTTAAATACTTGTAGTGGAATCCCTTACTTACATTTCCTAAAAGTAATTTTGCAAAATATATTTCCAATTTACAGAATAAACACTATCTGCAGATGGCCAGGGGAACCTATTTCACACAGTCAACATTTAGGAGGGAAAAAATGTCAAAATAATCAGTTTTGTTAATGCTCAGCAGACTCACGTATGTGGTTCTATAATTACACAAAAAACTTGAGTATTCTGAAATCTTAAATGGACTTAGAATGAGCATCAAAATTTGCACACAAAATTTACCTAAGACATGTCTGAATAAATAAAGACAAGAAAACATAACTTCTCTGGATCCTATTTTAATGGTATTCTCCAACCTCTTTTATCACTTAGAAACTACTCAGTACTAAGAGAAAATATGTTTAATTAAACTATTTTGAACAATTTACATTATATCCTATTCTGGTTTAAATCTATTTTAACTGAACTCAAAGAAAAGCTAGAGTATAATATCAGATCAAAAGGTAAGGAGCTATTTTATAAATACTGGAATAGAGTGTCATATATAATATAGCCATCATGTTTGTCTCCAAAGGATCATTTTTGCGTTTCTCTATGCTGTATTTTTGTCTTGTTTAGAGTACAACATAGGCACAATGACTGCATAATAGAAAATTAAGAAATCCTACTAGATTTTATAGTCAGCCAGACTACTACAGCATTTTTTAAATAAACCTGCAAATGTTTCACCCAACTGTATTTTCAGCACTTCAAAAGATACGATTCTGTTCCCCTCCTTAGAGTGTAATTGTTCTATATTTCCTCAGCACTTATTGTCACAAAATGTGAAAGCGTTAAACATAACGATTCTGTTTGCTTATGCATTTGTACCCTTTTCTTCCACAACCTAAATTAGGTCATTATATTCAGCTCATCTCTGTTTTACTACACTGACTGCTTCTTTGACAAGAGGAGATATTTTGGTAGGCTTCTATAGACTGTAAAAAAATGACCTTTTAATTTAAAAATATAGTGGTTTCACCACTAAAATTGTTATTTACCATCTTGTCTTCTTGCTTTCTGCTTTGAAAGAAGGCCCGCCAACAATTGCACACAGCAGATTTGTGATGTATCAGCCATTTCAAAGTCATGTACACTCCTGCTCACACCACAAGGCATCTCTGCATATTTACTGTCTCCAGAGCACAGTGCACTATAGCATATGGTGGTGGTGGTTTAACACCAACAGGGAATTAAACTCCAAATAAGCCACTGAACTCCCCCCAGGTCCCTGTGCAAGAGTGAAAAAAGCATGGAGACTATGGACTGAGATAACAATTTACTGAAAGCAAACAGCAATGGAATGAAAAATGCACGGAACAGCAGCAATATTAATAAAAAAGTATACAAAACCAGAAGGTGCTTTACCCACAATAAAGGTGTTCACTGCCTTGACTTAGTTCCATATGGCTCCTGGGACAAAGTCAAGGCAGCAGCTGCACCATGTGACTTCCCAAACAAAGACAAGCTAGTGATTGCTCCTGACAGTCAACTTTCCCCATCTCCAAGCCCAAGATAACAGAAAACATCTTTGTATCATGCAGAAATGGGTCATTTTACATAGATGACCAGGTTGTCCTTAACATTGCCCAGACTGTTTGCTAATTAAAAAAACCTCAAAAACAGACAAACAAAAAATGCAAACATAGCATGACAATGGAGATTTGGAATGTAATACTTTAGTAAAAAGACAGTAAAATTCATGTTTAATGTGTCCTCTTAATTTTATCTATTTCAAAGCTTCTCTTTTTTTTGGTGAAAAATATATCTTCTAGACATTCTACAAGTTGCCATGCTATATACTTTAATTCTTACCATAAGTGAAAACAATCTTTTCTGTCATAAGAAGGTTTCTACTGAAATATTTTAGACTTCTCCACATATGTATTCACATTTTTAAGGAATTTGGCAAAGCAGCTCAACAAACTCTGTAATGGTCATAGGTGCTGGTATTCCTTGAGATTTGATTTTCAACCAAGAGGACCAGAAGTTGTCAAGGAAGATAAAAAAGTGGACTATCTGGCAGCATTCAGATGGATAAAAGGAAGCCAAATCTTTCACTAGAGCAGCTTTGGCATGCTTAATGGTTTGGGCTGGCATAAGGTAAAATGTTTATAAGCTATTTCTGTATCTATATCTGTCTATTGCTTACAGTGTTTTCTCTCCCAGCATAAGGTCTATCTCAACTGACAGACTTCTTTTTAGTCTATGACAGAATTACAGAAACATAAAATGGGGGAAATATAAGTCATCAAAAATATAAGTTATACAAGTTATACATAGTTGCAGTCTGGTGGGTTTGATCTGTTTCTGTGAACTAGTATAGAATTTTCTTTTCTCAGATAATTAATGTTGTATCTGGGGGGTTGCTTAGTAGTAAATATTGCATTTGATATACCTGACTGATTAGAGATACTGAGAGAGTATAAAATCTTCCCTCTTTTTCTGACTTTCTGGTATCACAGGCTGGGAGGTGAAGAGATACAGAAACTCTTCCTTTTCATTGTATCAGGAGGGTGTGTAATATGACCAAGTCCTTCAAGATTTTTCATTTGTCTTCTGAGGATATATTGACATTTGAGGAGTTTCTTTCAGCAAACATAAATAGATGAAAAACTAATTCTAACATGTTAGAGCTAAGAACTGCCTTAGGAAAAAACATGTCTAGCTAAATAAGTTATAAGGTTCATATATTTGTGAAGTTAAGATTGGTCTTGATCATGAAAAAATGAAAAAAATGGGAGAACATTCTGAAGTAGCAGAAATATACTATTTATACATTCATAGCTGAAGACTGAATGCTATTCTACACAGCAGTGCTGACTTCTTAATTTTTTTTTTCTGTAGTTTAATTTTCAATAGCACCTTAAAGACAAAATTTGATTAAACTTCTTCTCAGGTAAAATCATAAAATATGTTTATTCCTTGTTTGACCTGCTTTATAATCTAGAATTTGGATTTGTAATGATGGAAAAAGTGAAAAGAATGAACAACACAGTTTTGAGCAAGATTTAATGTAGTCTTCATTTTTCTTGGACAGACAGATATTGTAACAACATAATCTATTATGATTTGTTGTAGCAAAACTAGAGGCTTATTGTGATATTAAAGCAAAAAAGGCCATTATCTCTCAGGAAAGGAAATAGAAACCCTTTAATGATTGAGCTGACAATCTTCACAGTCATTAGGGACACTGATAGGAACATTTTCACCATGGTATACAGAAACCAACTGTCATATATTAGTATTATCTAATGTCAAATTCCCATTCACCATACTAAAAATACAGCTTTTTAGAAACTAAATTTACTTCACACAAATATATGATTCTATTCTTATCCACTGTTTCATTGAAACAGATAAACCTCTGTTTATAGTCCCTGATTCCCTTCTTTTCACTACTGGGAAGTATAAACAATCTATAAGATTCAGCAGACCACAGCCGCATAGACCTACAAATCCTCAGGGATGTATCTGGGAGAGCACTAGAATTTCTGCTCTGGCAACAGAGCCCTGCCAGGATATGGAACAGACCCATGGGAAGTGCTGTGCCAGGAGAAAGGATGGTGTGGGACAGTGCTAGGTTAGGCTCACAAACTCATCTTCACACCCACAGTAGGGTTCAGACAAACAATGTCAGGAGTGGGAGCCCAAATAATGCCCTTGCCTGACTCCACAGAGGGCTTTTGTTATGGAAGGTCATCAAAGGCCCATGTCCACAAGCTCAGAGGAACTCAGCAATGCACAATTGCAGGCAGGATCAAACATTAAGGATTCATAAAGGATGAACAAACACCTTGTGCAGACCCCTCCCAGAACTGTCCCATGAGAGCCACCTGTTGTCCAGGTCTGAAATCCATCAAGATAAGTCATCAGAAGCAACTCTCTGGATCACCTGTCTGACTAAGTATGGCACAGCTAAGGATGTGGGAAACATTATGGAATGCAGGGGAAGAGCAGTTCATGGTTTCAGAGAACTTACTATGGGAACTTACTTTTCTGGACAGTGCACTTGTCTAGCTGTTGAGACCTGGGAAGCTAGAAACTGGGTGGGCTGGAAATCAGGGATATTCACTGGGCAGCCTGAGCATCTGAACTCAGTAGACAAAGAGATCCAGCTTGTGTGTATATATATATATACACATATGTGTATATATATATATATATATATATATATATATATATATATATATATATATATATATATATATATATATATATATATATATATATATATATATGCACACACTTTTTTCCCCCTCACTCTTATCTTCATCCTGCTCAGACAGAGAGGGGAGCAGGATGAAGGTCATTCATGCAGTCAGTGATTGTGTGACTGATGAATGTGTCTGTCTGTGATCTTTGCCACCACCCCCTGAGTGTATCTGTAAATATGTATTGTACATGTGTCCTGTGTACCTGTACCTGCTTGAAATGCAGCTTTAGTCTCACTACTGGTTGGAAACAGGAGCATGGAGTCACAGCAGCCTCACTTCTCTTTCATAAAGTTAGATTTGGCATGATATATGTAAATTTTCATCTAACATAATGTACTTTGAAATTATATTTTAATGGTTTATGTGTCACTGAAACCTGAGACTATTTTAACTATGTGTTTTTATTGAACATAAAACATGTTTACTAAAATATTTAGTATTTATAAGTCTATAGCAATCTTCTAGAATCATAAAAAGAACCCATGACCTAAATACCACAAATAATTTTTTTCTCTTTTTCTAAAGGGTTAGAATTGTATCAACCCTTGCAGATTTCAAGGGTCCATTAGATTTATTCCAAAAGAAAGTCCACAAACAGGTTGGAGGTTTATTCCTCCATTAGATTTATTCCAAAAGAAAGTCCACAAACAGGTTGGAGGCTTTTTTTTCCTGTTCTCTTGACAAATCTCTTTCTGTTTGCTTGTTCTTCAAGCAGTCTTGAAGATTTTTCTTGGGAACAGAGGCATAAACAAGATGAGCAGTAAGTCAGAAAAGGTTTTGCAGTTTAATGACCAACCTCATTTCCTCTTCATAAACCTTTACAAGGTTTTAATGTGCTCCTAACTTTATATCTGCATCTTAGTTTAAGAGGCTTTTTAGAAGCCTACAAATATTTTTCACAGTTTAGATTTTTAATGTCTATGTCTCTGAACAGCTAATATCACCTTAAATGTTCAGAGTATGTCTGAAAATATCTCTGTATAATTAATTCTGTTTTTTCATTGGAGAAAGGACAGAAATGGACATCCAGAATCTTTGCTATATCAAAAAAGAAAATATATGCCTTATAGGAAATGTTGAATATTACTGAAGAACATTACAGTTGTACTTACATGTTTCTCTCTGAGAAAGAAATTCCTAAATATGTTACTTAATAATATCTTATCTTAAACTACATTATTAAAAGAGAAAAATAAGGGGAGGTAAGAAAATAAATACAAGGAAAAAAATTGTAATAATGAGTATAATACTGATTTTATCTCTTTAATTATGTATTTGTTGCTGAAACCTTAATTTTATTATTTTTCTTTTGTTTATTTGGGTTTTTTCTGTTTATTTGTTTGTTTGTTGTTGTTTTTGTTTTTTTTTAATTTAGAAACCCTTTTTATCATGTAATAGATGACATAATGGGATAAGCAAACTGTAACAGAAAGCCTTCTGGCTCCTACGCCAATGGCTGAAAATCTAATGCCAGCATGTTTCTTTTTAGGTTTGGTCCTAGTGCACATCTCAATTTCCAAACACATTGTGAGAAGAATTAATGAAGCTGAGCTGCCAGATTTCTGCCATGGAACACTTCCTATTTTGTAAATTGAATATATGTTAGGACATCTACCATCCCCAAAAGACAGCAGTAGGAGGAGGATATATGTGTGCTATAATCTGTGCTATAGACAGAAGACTGTCTGTGTCATCAACAGATTCCAGAATGGGTATGGACTGGCCAAGAGCAAGGTTGTTTTGCTAGTTGGAGTGCAAGAAAATAGATTATTTCTAATTTCACACCATTGTTTGATCACTAGTCTGATCATTCATTTAACCAGAGTGCAGTTTCAGTTATTCTCATTCATATTTTATCAAATTAGGTTACATTTGAATAATGTGTTCAAAAGCCTTTGAAGACAGGAGATAGACATGAACAGATGTAACTGGAAGTCTTTCTTAAAAAGAAATAAGCTAAAATTATCTCTTCATTACAGTAGCTAACATGATTCATTTCATTCTTTGAAAAGTCAAAGTTAAATTCAGAAATGACTTAAGTTTAAGAAACTTCAATTTATCTGCAATTAGTTTTGGGTCACAGAAGTATAGGACATCACCCCCAACCTCCCATACTGTTCATGTGAAGATTTGGTTTCTGGAATAGGATTAAACCAATCAGCATACTGGTCACTTAACAGTCTAAACTCATTTCTATGAAGTGACTGGGAACAAGGAGGAAGTTTGAGTCATTGTCTGTGTAAAATACCCCTTTTTTTTTTTTTTTTCCCCCTGAGGACAAGTAGTTTTGGGGTTTTTTTCAATATAAGCTAAAAAACACTAAAAAGGTTTCTTGAGAAAATGTGTTTCACCTGTGCTTCTTTCAAGAACCAGGGAGATGACTGCATATTTCTTCATTGTTTCATTTTGCCAGGAAGGTTTTTTCTAATGGGCGCATGCACATGTGTGTGCATATGTATGTGCATGCATAAGTAAATGCATGTGCATACACACATTATGCATTAATGTGTATGTCTGTGTATAAATGTTAACATAAGTCAATTCTCTAATCTCCTCTGAGCTGTATAATCATCTGGGCTACTCTTCTTTGTCTTTCCTTGTTTTGTGTTTAGTTTTTACTGCCACTATTTTTAATGCTTCCTTTTTTCCTAGAAAAAAAAAACAAATCACAGGATAAAATATATAATTCACAGCATCTCTACTTTAGGTGAAAGAGTCTTAATGTTTATTGCAAAAACACAGCAATTCAGCACTTGTAAATATGTCTCTGTATACAGTTATTTCTAACTTAAAATGAGCCTGTGATTTCCACAGCACTTTACAGCAGACAGGATGATCCAGTTTTGAAGATAATTTCTTACTAGGTTCATCTGAAAATAATGATGGATTTCAGCTAGCCCATTGACATAATTAATTGTTTTGTACAAAATATTTTACTTATGAGGAAAACCTGTGCCAATAGGACCATGTTCTAACTGGAGGAAATGAAAAGCCAAGGAAGGTTAGCATTGTGAATTCACTTCTCCATTTTAAAATTTAGATATTGAGCTCTAATGAAAATGTTTTTATTTTGTTTTTCTCCCACTAAATGAAAATTCGGCAAAGCCTTGAAACTATGAGGGAAATCAGCCTAAACCAAAATATTTGGCAATATTTTACAGATCATGCAGTTTCAGTTCAAAAATGTTCCAGAACAAAAAGAAAAGTGTGGCTCAGGACATATAGTCTGAACTAACATCACAGGTAGAGAAACAATTGCAAGACTATCAGGAGAAGCAGTAAGACTGGATGCAGTGGTACATAATGTTGAGCAATCTCTCGATCATTTCAGCTTGCAAGACTTTTCTTATGAGTGAAAGATTAGCTAAAATGAGAATTTGTCAATCTTAGAGTGTTTACTAAACTACAAGGTAAAATAGTAATTGTGAATTCATGAAATATCTAATTTCACTATGAAATAATAAAATACTAGTTTAATGTGTAAAAAAACCAAAAACCAAAAAGCCCAAACAAACTATCTAAACTCAATTGAGATCAAAAAACAAGAATTTTTCTCTTTGGGAACAGAAAAGGTGAAATGGAGAAAGTGTTGTATCTTCTCGGCAATGCTTCATGAAAGAGTAACACCAAGTAAACTGTAAAACTGATGGCTCTCATATATTGTACTGCAATCCATTTGAATGGAGGAAGGAAAAAAATCGATACGACTATGTATTCTTGTCTTTATTGGGGCTTAGAAAGCATTCACCATTCTTATTAAAGTGGTATAATAATTTCAGTAGCTTCCCAGCTTGCCGGACTTTCCATTCAGTCAAGTGTATGTCAGCCAATTCTTTGCCAAATTCATCTAGAAAGGACACCCGGTCAGACAGCAGTAACATGGAAACCAGTGATGAGTTCTGGTTATACTTCTCAGTTCTATCAATTAGATGAATTACTTATCAGATTACTCTTTCCCATGTGCATTATAGTAATTTTCCAACTAAGCGTTGAGGGTTGTAAAAGTGTGCATAAAGATTAACAGAGAAGGCCACAAGTATTTAGTTATTCACAGAACAATTAATGTCTACATGAGCATTCTAACAAAAATCCTGAGCATATGTGGGCTCACTCCAGCAGAAAAGTCTGGACATAGATTTACTAATTTTATTTCTATATTACAATTTTAAAATACCTAACAAAACTGACTGCTGGCTATTTTTAAAATTATTATTTTAAAAATTAGCTTTGTGCCACCATATCTATGCAGTTATATTATTTTTAAAATTACTCCTTTAATCCACAGCAATGTGGATTACCAATATGTATCAATGTGTATTACCAGTATGCTGAAGCTATATAATATTACTTTGCAATCTTCAGTCACATCTTGCAAGAAATCTCAAAATGCAAAATTCATTTACAGAGTAAAAAAACTTCTTTTTTCATAAAAAAAAAAATCCTGTCTATATTCAAAATAATGTTTCAGGAAGAAAAATCTTCATTTACTATTTCTTTTTGTGCGCTCACCAAAGATAGGGAAAATGTATCCATATCGGTATCTTTTATTGATGGCCTGCAAGTGTTTCTATTAGTTTTTCCCTAAAAGAAAAGCATGTCTCTGAAGAGTTTCTGCTAGATGGAGAAGAAAGTTTATATTCAGTCCCAGTATTTTTACCCATCAATTCAGATGTCTGATGTGGGTGAGTTATATTTCCCTTAAAATTTTGCAATCATACCTGAGTTATAACTGTTTCTATTTAGAACAGTTTTCTCCAAACCTCTCACAAAACTGTGGAAGAAAATGCATTGGGATTTTTATTCTCATTCTTATTTTTGACATGAAACAATAATGAGTGCAGAAAATATCTTGACTATGAAAACATTCAATAATTAAAATGCAGCAATACCCTGGAACTCCTAATTTACCTTTTCTACTGCAGAAGTCCCATTTTTCTCCTTTGACCTATTTATCTTCATGTTTATTTTAGGTTTGGGGTTTGTTTTTTTTTTTTTTTTTTTTTTGTTTGTTTGTTTTTTGTTTCTGTGGTTTGTTTGCTTGTTTTGATTAGAGTTTTTTAATTATAACAGGAAAATATTAGAGTAACTTTCCTTGGCCTTTGTAGCTTCTGCCTCAAATTTTCACTTCCAGATTTTGTTAACCCAAGATCAGATGAGACCATTTATCTCTCATTGCATCTGTTGCCCTCTGATATGAAGCAGTTCACTGAGCAGGATAATTTTTTACACACACATAAATCCTTGCATTCATTCAGTAATAGAATAATATTTGACAATGGCTATCAGGCCACTTGAAATTAAGGAAGAAATTGGTAAAATGCTGGTAATCTGCATCTTTCTGCCAGGTTCATCACAAATACATTTTTGGCTTAAACTCTTCTTATTGATCCACTTCTATAAGCGTCTAGGGCCTACACAAAATCTGCAGATCTTTATATTTGTATCAGGTGTGGAAATGTGTTCTATGGATTAAATGGGAACCTCGCATCTATGATTAGATTTCCTGTTTTTACTGTTATGTTAAGGTGGTGAGACATGTCCTACACATTTTCTGTGTCACACAAATCTGTGAAGAGATATAAACACCTTATTCAAAAAGGGATCTTTGTGAGCATATCTCCCTCCCAACCTTTCTCCTCTTTTCCCTATGGTTTAGTAATTCTCAGTTGGAAATATCAAAGATTTCTTAAATAACCCAAAATGTGCTAGGGAATATTTAAGCGCTATGTTATCTTTTATCACGAGACATGCATCTCTGCCCCATGAGAAATGTAGCTCTTGTCTACATGGTATTCATTTATTTCTTTTTGCTCCTTTGTAATCCAGGAGAAGATTTAACCTCTTAGTATTCATGGTTGCATTCTCTATATTGCACTATTAGATTGTGCAACTCCCCATTTAAATAAAGCACTGCATTACAGCTGTCCTGATATGTTGTTTTGCTTTTTACATCTTACCTCTTGCCAATCCACTCCTTCTTAAATTTGGTATTATTAAGTTGGCATGTTTCTTCATTAAGGATGAAAAAAATAAAAATTAATCCATCTATTTTTCTGTTGAAATTTTGTGGTTTTGTAATCCTATTTTAACTTATTTCCCATTCTATTTGCACAAAACAGCTCTTTAGATATTTGTTTGTGTTACAAAAGCCCTTTGGTTGTTTTGGGTTTTTTTAATTAACATTGAAAGTGTCCATATTACTGTATAAAGATAGATTAATTATATTTACTATGTCTGTTCATTTCAAATCTGTTCTTCTTCTTCTCATTTGTCCCCAAAGGCTTTTCCGATATTAAAAACTATTAAAGAAAAAAAAAAAAGTTGACATTAAAAATTCAACTGCATAAAAATCTACTATTTACTAAAAATTTCTATCATAAAAATCACACAAAAATCAGTCTGGTTGTCAGAATTTTAAATCAAATGTTGGTAGTACATTCTCTCAGAATCCTTTCATACTCAATTAAAGAAAACGCTGTCTTGAAATGTAAGCTGTTCTTACTAACTGGAAGGAGGAATTTTTAAAATTCCTTCTTTTTTTCCTCATTTCTTTTATTGTCTCAGTAATAACAGATGTTGTGAAGGGACATTGGGGAGGAAAATAAGAAGCAGTCTACCTACAGATAAGATTAGAAAGCAAAGCCTCACATTTTGAAATACCTTTCTTAGAAGAAAACTCCACAGCAGATTAGTTCAGCCAGTGGTTAAATTTTTCTTCACACTTGATATTAACTTGAAGGTTGAAGAATGGTTCAAAGATTCATGACTGCACCCTCTCAAAGCAACTAGGCAATATCACTAACTGTATTGGAAAACAATTTCAGGTGGGTTTTTTCATGAAGAATCTGGACCTGGAGTATTTAACATCAACAAAATATATAAAGAGGGAATACAAACATCAAAAATTTTAAAATAAAAGTAAATTCTTTGTATCATTCACCTCATAACTACTTTAAAGGTAGATAGATGCTAGAGAGCCCTCACAAGAGCACATGCATATGCACCACACATACAAAAAATGAATTATGTGCAAAGTCTTGTAAGTATTTCTCAAGAAGTATAGAATACGGTTAAACAGATTAAGTCTACGTAGGAGATCACAGACAATGATGGCTCAAATGGATGAAAAGGTGGGCACTCATCTGAACAAAACTCCTGTTGCACAGCTAGATCAAGGAAGCTATTCAAACTCGGACTTTGTCAGAAATACCTTGTCTAGATCCAACAGATGGTATAACTTGTGCACAACAACTATGAGCAAGGTAGACATCCAAGTGTGGCTTTACACACAAACCTTTCATAACTGACGCCAATCTCATTAGATTAGATCCTGCTGCTTTTGGCTTTTTTCCAGACAAGGTTGTAATAACAGGGGCAACAGATGATATAAACAATACCCAAAAAAACCCCAAATCTAGATGCAAACAGGACAGAAAAATGAAAACTAAGGATAAACTAAGTTAAAAAAAAAAAAAAAGTAGAAAACCAAAAAAGATTTTTAAAAATAGGAATAAGAAATGACCTGTAAGTAAAAAAGAAACTAACTATCATGAAATGGCTTTAGACGCCAAATAGAACGAAGTTTATAGATGGTATTGAAGTTATGGATATGTAATCAAGACAATTCTCTTTTTCTATTTTTTGTTTTGTTGTGGGGGTTTTTTTTGTTAGTTTTTGGTTTTTGTTTGTTTGTTTTTTCCTTGTAAAATTCTTCCTATGGTGTTATTACAGATGACAAGAAAAAAGAGGATGCAAAATGCTGTTTCTGGATTGTGATCAAGGGAGAGCTGAAATCAAGATATTAGAGATAGATATACACAGCAGATTGATTTTTTTTTTATCTTATTATCAATGATGTCCCAAGAATATACATCACAACTATAAATTTGCAAGAGGTATGGTGTGCATTCAATCTGTGGGTTTACTACTCTGTACAAAAGTAACCTTGTGAGATTAAGAGCCAAATCTTTGCACTTAATACATGAAGTAAATATAGATATAGATAGCGTAGGAAAAATCTGTAGTATTTCTTTAAAGTACAGAGAACATTACATTAGTTTAAATAGTGTGGCAAGAATATATAACAAAATACCAGTCATTTGCCCCAAACACTTAGTTGGTATAAAGAGAAAATTGGGAGGACTTTTTACACTGGCAGTACCATAAGCAACCATAATTTGATTTGAAGGACTGGGACTATAACAACATCTAAAGGAAGATAGAGATGCCATGTTATCTTCTGCTGGGTTTTGTTGGTTTGTTTTTATATTTTCCATCATTGCTTTGACCCGGAAATTCACCCTGAAAATACAGCAGACTGTTCTATGAATGACATTCAAAAGTGGCAAATGCATGAAATTAAAGCTGTCATTTTCAAGAACTTATGTCCATGTAAAAAATGAGAAAGAATTTTCTGACAAGTTTTGTAAAATGTGATCCTTGATATAAAATTGACTCGGTTTCCTATCAGAGTAGGAGACACTGGTTATAATAACTTAGAATACTTCTGATTTTAAAAAATATTTTTAAAATTCTAGATTATCATAATATTTTTAATGCATGTGTGCAAAAAAAACCCAAAAATCCAGAAATGCTCTTTGCTATCAGAATACTGGGAAGTATTTGTCTTCATAAGGGAACAATCTATACTACTTTGAAAAAGAGCAAATATGGCTGCCTTTGAAAAAAAGCAAATATTCACATGCTTTTGTGAATATCTTTCTGAGAGCAGGAAAGATCAGAAATACTAGACAAGCTTTTAAATCTGTGTCTCTGCTGGGACTGAAGACATTATTCTTGGAATTTCTCTACACAAACACACATAGAGTAGATTTATTCATATGAGCAGTCAATGTACTGACTTCTGCTAGATAATTACACTGCTTAAAAAGTGAATATTTTCTTATTTGAAATCCTCTGTAAGTTTTAATGCACTGCAGTAATTTTATACTTATTCATGAAAAAAAAAAAAAACAAAAAAAAAACAAAAAAAAAGAACAAAAACCCAGACCTAAAAACCCAAAGCCAAAATAAGAAAAACTCCAAGTAACCAAACAAACAAATCCCAATACCCAGAAAACCAAGCCCCACCCCAAACCTTGAAATAAGAACAGAGTTCATTTCTTTTCCCATAGCAGATACACACAAATGTGCATAGAGTTTTTGGAGGTGTAAAGGTGTGTTCAGGGTCTGAGCATTCCTTTAAAAATACAATGCTGAAAAGAAGGACAAACCTACAGTTCATTTGTTTCGATAACAATCTAGTCATCTTCATCAATGTCTCTATTATTCAGTTTTCTTAATAAATGTTAGAAAAATTACTGTCAAAATATAAGATCAGCCAAGCCATTAGGACATCTTAGAAATATATGATCAATCTTAGTTTGCAATAGGTGAAAAACTATCAGTGATAAATCCAGAAACAAGATCATAATAGTGAGAAAAATGTACTAAAAATTACCGAGAAAGAAGCATGAGAGATGAAAAAGAGACAAAGAAGTCAGCTCTTTAATTTAGAAAATAAATGCCCCCTCCCCAGAGAAAATGTGGAGCAAAAAGCCAATCAGAAAGAGAAAATATGTTGAGATAAATGCCTAACAAGGTGCCACATTGAGGACTATTCAAAGGTAACATGCTTTATATTAGTTTAGAAATCAGAGGGACTTGATAGATACCTGTCTTTAAGTTTCTTTTTGCCCAGAAAATGCCTAGGTTTTGAGTCTCAGATGTTCAGCAGGTACATTTGCTCTAGCTCCAAGAATGCATCATATTAATTCGGTAGAAAAAAATCTGTTGTTCATTTACCTTCAAGTTTCCAGAAACTGAAAATAACTTTAAGGCTTAATGTAAAAAGTAAATCAAGGCAAATATTTTTAACATTGAAAAAAGGAATATTAGAATAAGAAAACAGATTAAGTAATCTTTTTTTTTTTCTTCATTTTTTTCCTTTAGAAATACCATAAGGTATTATCTTAGTTCTAAAGATTTTAGCTTTTGACATAATACTCAAATATTCATATTGGACCTGATGTTATTTCTATTGAATTTGATGGCAAAATTCCCATAGATTTCAAAGTAGGCAGAAACAGACCTGTTATACATTATTGATATGTAAAATCATGACAGAAACATTAGGGAATAATTTTCTGATGCATTTTTGCATGTTTTCATATAAGTGTATTAATTATCTTGATTATTTCCATGGAGAATAATTATACACATCTCTGAAGCTCTTATCAGTGTAAATATTAAAAAGAGGGAATATATAAACAGATTACACTTACAAAATATCTTTGGGCAATTTGAATAATTATCATACATACTGCTGCTGGAGAACTGCCTACTTCTAGAGTTCTACACCTGCTACTCAAACTCAGTTTTGGCTCTATCACATACAAGGAAGATCAAGATTTTAGTCTGCATTGAAGCTTTTGAAGTACTTTCCAGGGAAAATCCTTAACTTTAAAAATGTATCATACAAATAATAGATACTAGAATGTCTGTTCAAATTAGCAGAAGGGAATAACAATTAATTTTCTAAACTTAATAACCTTTTTCAGCTCCATAGAAAATGTTTAATATTAATTGCAATTTCATCCTGACTTTTTCTTATGCCAGAGAATACAAATGTGTAGCTACCTATTAAAGATATCCATATTAGTTTTGCCACTCATAAGAACTGAATTTCAGTTTGAGACTGAAGGTGTAAGTCAGTTCAGTTAAAAGTACTCAGGACTTCATATTTGCCAACAGACATGGATCTTGTGGATATCTCATTTTAAGTGATACTCAACACCTATTTTAGATATTTTTTTGATCCAGCCTCCAGAAACTTGATGAGGCATTTATGTGAAAATATCCCTATTTAAGTCTTAGATTCCGTGATGATTTCTAAACAGGGTAATATGAGCTGTGATTCAGCTGATAATTCACAAAACATTTAAACTAATTTTCTTAAACCTAGGTGTCTAGTGTCATTTATGATTGGTATGGAAATACCAATTCAAATAATGAAGCATACTATTACAGAAAGGTAAACATGCACAGAAGTCAATTCTAGTAAGGACATGTTAAAATTGCACCTTTTGGGGGACTGCAGGACTTTAGTCTGCATGAGCAAATTTTGTAGTTTGAAAATCTTTTCAATTACTCTCTCATATTTCCCTAATTTTTGTATACATTAAAAAAATGTCCAGCAACATTAGTGAATTACATTTTCCTACCAGCATTAAATGTTAAAAGTTACTGCTGCTTAGCCCATTCTCCATATTTCAGTAATTTAGCCTCTTTTCTTTGCCCAATCAGCAGTGTCAATGAATCTCAAATAAATGAAAATTAACTTGTTTTGGGATTGAAATTCCACATTTATGGTCTCTTTCAGAAAATATTATTTTTTTCCAGTGGGTTGGCTTGATCTCAGTTCACCAACCTAGAAATTAAAAGTTGATACCCCTTTATTCATTCTTCTGAATTATTTTGTATTAGCTATTCACTTTAAGGCCAGAATAACTGTAACAGACTGATGGAAGACTATGGAAGTTCATTATATTATAGATGAAATAAATTAGATCGTGTCATCCTCTGGAAAAAAAGAAAAGTGGAAAGAGACGATGGTTAAAAAGGTGGCAACATCTAGCACAGGGGAAAAGGGCAAATACTTCTGTTCAGTTTCAGCTTTTGATAAGTTCTGAAGCACTGGCTAGTTCAGTGTCTTCTGAAGCTGGAAACTTGGTTTATCCAGCATCCCATGTGAAGGAAAGCTCCTCCCATTCCTGGCCATAAGATAATAGAAGATAGAAGCAGCACTCAGTTGCAAGCCACAAGCAGCACAAGACCCATGGAACAAAAGCATCTTGTATCTATTAAACAAATTAAAATATAAATTTTCTCCCTTCAGTTCATTTAAGTTTCACTTACATTTCTTTCTGGGTGACCCACAAGAAGATATCTAATTATCTTATTATTAACTGATGCAGACCATGACATGATTAAGAGCTGTTTGTAAACTGTCTTTTTGTTGCTTCTCTCAGCTACACCAATTATCAGTCTCTTTAGACTTCCTTTACTTGAGCTGTATTTACCTTTACAGGACTTTAGTGGGTCGTTTAGGCTAATCTTGGTGAAAGCTCTAGAAAGACCTGTGATACAAATGCAAGTGTGTAATGAAGAGGAAACAGTATTTAGTGTCATTAAAAATCCTTTTTTTTTCACTTTTGGTCCAGGTCCTTCATCCTTTAGTCATTCTGCATCTGTATCTAAGGTTTGTGTCAATTTTTGCGAGCTTCAGCACAAAATGGTTAGCATTATTATTCCCAAAAACCAAAAACTATTGTTCCTATCCCAGACTCTCTTCACTTTCCTTCATAATAGAAGTGTTTACTTCTAATTAATTAATATCTCATATTAGCGTTCAGGTTAAATATAATCCTTACAAGCTCACACTCAAAGGCTAAGGATATGTTAAGCAAAGAAAGAAAAGAAAGAACAACATGGTTCCCCCATAGCCTGAAGGAATTAATTTCTTATTTTCCCTTTCCAGCCTTCATGGAAATCCTTAACATTAATTCTGTCAAGATGTAGTTTAAACACAGAAATCAGCACATGAAGCTGCCAGAACACTGAATTAAACAAAAGTGCATGGTTCTATGGGCATAAATCCTGGAGAGCACAGTTAAAAAACAAAACAAGGACAACAAGTGGTTCCAGTTCATCTCACACTATTAAATAGGTCAGTGATTTCTGTCCACAGAATCATGGTCAGCTTATCTCTTTCAGCTCACAGAAAGATGTGTTAATTGCAAAGTGAACAGTACATGATGTTTTACCATTTACTAAGAATTTTCTGGCCTGAATTTCACCTCTGCCTTAGATTACTGCAGCTTGAGCTGAAATGTCTGAAATTAACTGAGCCACAGAAAATTACAATGGAATTTCAGCAGCTAACCATATAATAAATGTATTTCAGCATCAGCACACACAGAGTATATACATTTAATTTAAAAAAATGTATATGGGTTATGGCTTAGAAATCACATTAATATTTATGCAACCTCTTCACTAGGACAAGGTGTAGCATCAGGGTTGTGTACAGTTGCCATTAAATCAGTGGGTGACCACATATCTGTGATGTAGAAGCAGTAATTGCCACACACTTGCACCGTCTCCCTTTGCCATCCTTCTACTGATTGAATGGAGCCTGAGGTCACAGAACTCAACTCGCATTTCTGAAGTAGAATAAACAGAGCTGCAGCAGTCATTTGGTGAACATAAGTGTTCTTTTGCAGGCAGGCTGAGTAACAAAGCATGCAAACCTGGGCTGCCTGCACTTGCCTGGCTGTCAGTGAATGAATACAGAGACAATCACTGTGTGATGTAAATTGTTTTTGGGTTAAAAATAAACAATCCATGAACCAAGTACAAAATTATGTTAATGATAGACCTACCTTGATTGAATAACTCCCCATGCTCCGTATCTAAGAATTCTTCCTATTTAATGGGTACAATAATAAGTTGTATGCTCAGAAAAGAACTTTTCAGATAGTTAAGATGATAGTTTTGTCAGTCTCCACCTTCTGAGAAGAGCCTAGAGACACTGACAATTCTTGAGGGATCTCACTTTCGTTCTGTTTCATAGGTTCTGGTAAATGCAAGTCCTTATTATACAAAGGAGTGCAAAAGATATGAAAAAAATGAAGTGATAGAGTTTTTCTTTTATTATTTATATCAGTGTATGAGAGTAGGGGTGATCAAGGTATGTTCTGAGATGCTATGTCATAAGCATTTTTGTCAAATATGAATAGGACAGGGAGTGATGTGCTGAGCGATGAGGTACCTGAAAATGTTTGTTTAGTTACAAAACTTCCTATTCCTACCAAAACTGTTGACCTATACTTTCATACTGGAGGTGGTTCACCTAGTGAAGCAAAGATGTGACTTCTTGTGATTTCCTAACAGACAGCAGCTCTTAAAAGATGAATCATAATCATGTGACCACATGTTGAAATCATCAGCAGATGTTAAACTGTTACAGTGATCCATTTAGCAAGATCAGCTTGAAGAAGTGGGTCAAGGGGGGATTTTAATATGGAAAAATCAGACAGCAGTGGAACTGATTGGTCTTTAACTTTGAAAATCAGTTTTGAATTAGTGTGTTGCCACTAAGAATGTTATTTCTCTGATTTCTAAACAAGTACATAATCACAAGGGCTAAGCATAAATTTCCATCTCTGTTTGTATTTGGATATGAATAAATGACTGAATTCTTCTCAGCAATTTCGGGAAACGAGAAAAAAAAACCATAAAAATAGATAAAAATATAGATATAGAACACATTGATTTTTGCAAAAATAAGCCCTACTGATTTATGCATACCATAGCTCAAATACTGTTAAAATTTAAAAAGTAGGAAATGATATGCTGTGTAGTCTCAAATCTTACCCATACATGGATAGGTATGTGAATTGACAAACACAGGTAACCAAAGGCAACCACCAACCCTAGCTAAAAGGAAAAGAGTAGGTTTATTTCATCACCTCTCTGACAATGCTGCTCACCAGAGACACACAGGAACACACAGACCTGGTTAGTCTCAGCTCATCCTAGCAAGCAGGGAGGCTCAAGCATGGCTGTGAGTGTGTTATCTCTACACAGGAATTCTACTTCCCAAAGCAAGCACGGGATTGACAACAGTAGGCATAATAAATTGAGTTTTCCCACAGAGACAGTGTTTAATCTCTAATTCATTTGTTCTCTTTATAAAGATATAATATTTTGTATACCATTTCATAGCAGCAGAAAAATACTTAGCAGTTAAAGTTGTACCCCTCTGTTCCATTTTACTGATGAAAAACTCCACTTTTGTTACATTATATCAGGAAGCCAGCTAATTGATCCTGATTAATTTATCCTTATACATATTTGATACAGATGTAAAATCAATACATGAAACTGCTATTATTTTCTAATATTGAAAAGAGAAACTAAGTCTAAATAGCACATTACTACTATATACTAGATAAGAATGTGAAGATAGGTGGACATTTGACTTGACAAAGTAGAGTGAGTCTTGTTTTATCTTGAAAGGATGTCTTTGGGGATATGACACATCATCAGCTGTCTTACTTTTAATTGTTTTGAAATAAATAAATTTAATTATTTTGAAATAAATAAATTAGGCATGCTATTTTTGATGTATAATGAAAGATTAAATTAAAAACTGTGGTCCTCACCTATTATATCATTCTTATTTGCATGAATTTAATATATATTTGCCTACTCTTTAAAGACTCATGAGCATGTTTAACTTTCTTCGCCTCAATAATCTTTAATGCAACATAAAGGTAAAGATATAAATAAGTTGCATTTAAAAATAGTATCCAAAGAAAATAAAATGGAGACAACTCCTATATACAGTAAGTTGCTCTGTATTTCCTTGAATATTAAATCGAAACTATTGAGCATACTGGGATTTGCAAACCAGCAAACTTACTAAACTTACTGGAAAAGTCTCAACTTACCTCAAGGAGTTAGGCTATTTAGACATTGATAACTCATTTTCCCTGTCATTTAATAACATTGCACATTATTAACATTTATCTCAGCAAGAGGAGAAATATCTCTTCAGATTTCAAATTTTGAACTCATTTGAGAAAATCCCTAAATTAAGGATGAGTAGATCACTGATGTCTCTTAAATGATGAAAAGCTATGTTTGCAACACACTAGTACTCTTAGCATAAAAATGAACAACATATTATAAAAAATAATATTTCATTGCTCTTTTTGAGGTTGACAGAATTGAAACCAATGCAAGTTCTGGCTTCTCTAATGGCAAGGCATCTGTATGGTTTTCAAAGAGACTGGACCTTGGCAGAACTCAGTGTGAGACTTCAAAAATCTTAAATTCTTCATCCAAGTCAAAGTTGGTATTTTGCCAGTGGTTTAGTATCTCAGATGTACTCTCATGGAACATTTCTCAGATTCTGATTTATCTCGGTATTTGGTCTCCAGCATTTACTTCAGTTCAAACAACTACTGCATTAGGTTTTGGCAGGAATCCCATAGCAGGACTGATACATTTTTACTGTGATCTCTGAGTGCTTTATTATACACTGCTAGGGTTAGTGATTGCACTGAGATTTTCAAATCTTTGTGCAGTCCCTCATCAGTGAATCTCATTTCTCAATTTGAAAATCAAAATTGTCAAGAATTTCTTTAGCTGACAGCCAAAACCTTATTTCACTTCTGCTTTAAATCTGTTGTAGCACATGGCTTACTTGATTTTCTTTGTGTGTTTGGGGCTGCACAGAGTTCCTGCTGAGGTTCTGATATGAGTACAAAGCAAAGTCAGCTCCTAAAAGAAATTAACAGCCCTCTTATTGCTAATTAAAAGCTCTTTGCTTTCTCTCCACATGGCCATTGCAGCTGCTTCACATCCTCTCAATGTTTCAAAAACACATAAATTCAAAGAAAATATTGTGAACAGCACCTGGCACTTGCTGCACCTGCCATGATGAGACTATATTTCATTCTGTCAGTAAATTAAAATTCTCCAGAGCTGAAAAGGATGCTTTTTTTCTCATTCAACCTCTTCCATTTTCCCCAGTGGTAAAGACACAGTAGTTTTGCTTCCATTTTCGATACTAAATATATCATATTATTGTTTGCTTCAGTGGTGCAGACACCTGCCTCCTGCTGTAAATGTTGTGTTCCACTTTGGAAAGATTTCCCCAGGGCTCCACATTCAAGTATTGGCTTGTAACTATGGCTTAATATCATGTCAAAATCTCTTAAGGAAGATGCAGCTTGTCAAGTCATCTCAGGACTGAACCTCCATCTAGTGAAATTCTGAAAATATCCTTTGAGTGTTTGAAGCCTAAGAAGACAAATAAAAGGCTAGCAAGTCATTTGTAAAGATAATAGCTAACAGCATGCATTTTCCCATTCCCTCCCTGCTTTCCATTAATGTTGATAAAGGGAGAAGAGCAGACTACAGGTCAGTGATCTTTGTTATTTATATTCAGGTCAAGGAAAGTTCCATATTTTTGAGCTTTGAGCATGGAAGCAAAATGGAAGCAAAGAGAAAAAGACCTCAACCAAATTGTGGTAGATTTAAGCTCTGATATTTTGATCTCAGAGCTTATTTCCAGAAAAGAAATGGCAAGCAGGAAGTTTTTCACTATAAAGAATTTTACAAACAACAACAGAATTTTGCTGGATCCTTGTGGCATGATGCTGCTGTGATTGCTACAGTATAGGAGTTTTTGGGTTTTTTTTAAGAAATCTACAATGATTGCATTAGAAGTGGGACTACAACAGAAATTATTATTTGGGATTTTAATATACAATAGGAGAAGATTTCCCAGTAACTTTTACTAGGGGTTACATTAAAAAGGTATTCACATATTATCAAAGGGGTATGTGTCCCCTTTTGTTTTTTTTTTTCCTTTACCAGACTGAGAAAATGGTTCTCTAGATAAATATTAACCTCTTCCCAAATTTCTATACTGTTCAAAAATTTGTACTAATTGTCCCCAACAAAGGTAGAAAACCAAAAGTCAACAACAAATCCCAACACCACTTTGGATTAAAACCTAACAGGGACAAGGGTCTTTATTTCAGTATTCTATTTCACCCTAATTGTATCTCTTTAATAAAATAAATATAAAACCACCAAGAGCAGCAATACATTACTGCTCCTTTCCTTTGCCAAACTCCTCACTTTTAGTCCTCAGCTACAGTCCTTATAGCACACCCAAACCTGTAAGCCTGCAGGTTTGAAGGAGTATGGGCACGCTTGGCATGAGTGCAAAATCTCACAGTTTAACACGTCACAGCAAACGCTTCATGGAAGAGTCCAAGCAGAGCTCACAGCTCCCACTCAGGGAAAAGCACGACACAGAGAAAAAGAAATCCTAACATTTGACTGAAGAGTAGTTGCAGATAGAAGGGAAATAACATTCGGGCTGTTGAAACCCTAAAAAAAATTTTTTTTTTTCTGTAATGCCTGTTATTCACACATAACATCTAAACTAACTGACATTCACTAACATTTCTAAGTGAATTTTACTGAAGCCTGATCGAATTTATGTGACTTCATAGCACCATCATTCAGAAGACACACATGAGAACTGAAGATTTGATTCATTTCTTTGGATGGTTATTTCGTGGGCTTCTCTACCATAAGACATAAAATTTATGAAATTCCTAAGAAAGAAAGTAAAAGGTGCATATGTTACATCTACCAAGCAAATTCTTCACAATTTTTAGCTGTAGTCAAGTAGGAAAATAATTCAATTTTAATTGTTAAAATATTGAGTTTGTTTTGAAATATAAAACAATTGAGAAAACATGATAAAAAGAAGCCAGTCAGAGGATCTTCTAAAACAATACAAAATATAATTAATACTTTGTTAGGCTCTCATATCTATATCTCATAATGCCATTATGCTTAATTAAAAGTTGATATTTCAAAAGTCTATTTAAATCATTAGATAATTATGTCTTTTCAATGTTCAGATATTTCTAATGTTTACTCTTAAAAAAAAAAACAGAAAAAATTAGCTACTTCAAGTGCATGCATTCCTGATAATTTCTAGTTTAAAAATTTTAGGCACTAATGCATCTGGGTCACCATAACAGATTTTAATATTTAGAACTAATCACATTTCCTTCTTTTGGGTTATTTTTCCCAAATTTCTTTTGAGAAGCCTAAGGCTTTTCAAGGCTATGTCAAGGATTTATACTATTATGATACCATTATTTGAATCTCTTGTTAAAGGTACATAGTTTTAAAAATAATATATATCGAATGGGGTTTTTTTTCTTACCATGTGTCTCAGAACAATATTTGTCATATCCTTGATACTCATTAACTTTTCTTCACCAGTATGCATTTCAACTTCTGTTCATAATGTCAATCATGCAGTTTTCCATGCATCATGTAACTTTTATTTTTTTAACTTACCATTTGAAGCAATGTGTTTGTTTTGTTTCCACTTCATTTAAAATCCTTACCAACATTATGAAAATTTACTTTGAAATAATTGGGGGTCTAGCAAAGATTTTCTAAGATGCATTTTCTTTCTTGGTATGTCAAGTCAAGACACTTTTCTCATGAAAAACACAGATCTAGCAAACACAAATACTTTATTTGTCTACTTTGGATGGTTTTTTAATTTTCCATAAAATACTGGAATGCTTTTAATTAAAAAACTAATCTTACTTTTCTTCTTAATTCCACCTATTCCATTTTAGAAATTTACTCATGAAAAATTTACTTGAATAATTGTTCTGTTTTTATATTTAATAACAAGTGAAAGTGTTCAAAATTTAGAAAAAACACATTAATTTAACTATGTCTTAATTTTAAAAACATTCTCTTTAGTCAAGTTTATGAAAGTTTTTGGTTCTCTAACTTTGGGAAAGCTGATAGGCTTTACAAGCCTATTTATACCTACATAGTAGGTATAAATACCACAAGAGCTGCAAGTTACAATGGGACTAATTGAATACAGAAAAATTGCCTGTATGTTAAATGAAAACAGCATTGAAGAAAACGGAATTCTCAAAAGACCTACTATTTTCAGTATGTAGTAAATGTTATTTATAAATAAGAAAGACTGAATCACCTCTCAGTCACAGAACCAGCCATAGAAGGAATAACACTTGGGACTCCTAGCTCCCATTGTTATACTCCATGTTTCCTTTGGTCCTTCCCTTTTTTTTTTAAATTCTTTTGCTACACTATTAAAATTCATATGTAAGTAATAAGAGAGATTCTGAGTTGAAAGGTGCTGTCTATAAATTATTGATATTAAATAAAAGAATGACTGAAATTGGAATAAGCAAAGAACTAAGTGAGCAAACACCACCTAATCATTGTGAATTAAACAACTTCTGTTTGCTTTGATATTTAAAGTTAATTTAGATAATAACACTCATGTAATACATTTGGGTTTTTTTGCAAGACAATTAACTTGATAAAAAGTACTAATTTAATAAATTTTGATAAAAATTCATGTAATATAAATTAAATAATTATTAAAAATATTAAAGAGCAAGCATCAGGCAAATATCAGAAGGTCATTCCAAATAGGCTATAATTATTAAAATATTTAAAACATATATTGGTGTCATGTCATAATCAACTCTTGCCTTACTCTGTGTCATTGGTGATTTGTAAGAAAATAACAAATCATCAATGACAAAGTCAACAGTAAGAAATTACTTGTAGGGAAATACCTGGATTGTATAGTAGACTGGGAAGACTTACCAATAACATTTTACAATGATGAAATATAAGTGACAAAAAATTACGGTACACTTTCTGTGTAAGATCTCTATCTATGTAAAATCAGTGATTCAAGTACTTTTGCTAGTACTAAAGGATATTTTATTCTTGTAGACATAGAAGACAAAGTGTATTTGGACCATCTCATTTGCTAACATGGTTTAGACACTGCCTTTACTGAAAAGCAGTGACTTAGTTCATTAAACACCAGGTATGCTGACTCATGGGGGAGAAGAATATAAATAACCTTTTCTCTGGTTATATCGCTAAATGATATTGATACATTTCAGACCTTCTCAAGACTGAATGTTTCTCAATTGGGAGTCCAAATACCACATCATCTTGGATGAGGTGTATGAAATTAGTTCTATTCTCTTTGAGAACGGGACCACATAAGTAATTAGAGGTCTGGAGAACCTGCTCTGTGGGAAAAATTTGAAAGAGTTGGGTCTCTTCTCCCTGGCGGAGCAAAGGTTCAGGAGAGGACTTAATCAAAGTATTCTAGTATTTAAAGGTAGCTAAAAAGAGAAAGACCATTCTCTCTCTTCGTAAGAAGCCACATTGAGAAGACAAGGGACAGCAGCTTCAAGTTACCCTGAGAGAGATTTATTTTGGTATAAGGAAGGAAGTTTTTACAGTAAGAACAATCAGTCCCCACGAACCACTTCCCCAGGGGCATTGTAGTTTTCTCATTGCTGGAGAGTTTCAGCATGCAGCTGCATGGGGGGCTAGGTAATCTCATCTAGACTCTATTTCACACAAAAGGTTGAACCAGATGAGCTCTCGAGGTCCCTTTCAATCTGGGCTTCTCTACAATTCTATGATTCCATGAAAAGTGGCTGCTATACTCTCCCATAAGGTTAACAACCAAATCACAGAAATATATGTGTTGAAAGGAGTATCCAGAGGACACATAATCATCCCTTCTTCTGAAATGAAGGTCTATGGTCTAATTATATTGAATTTCTCAAGAACTCTTTCAATCAACTTTTGAATGTCTCCAAGAATGGACACTCCACAAACTCTTTGGTAGCATTTTGCAGTGTCCAAGAACCTTCTATTTTGTCCTTATAGTTACTCAGACCTTCCCACCTCCCAGCTTGTTTCCATCACCTTCGTTGTGCATATTGAGGGATTCAGGCTCCATCTTTGTATCCTCTAAACAGATGCAGGCAAAAAGACTTATTCTTTCAAAGATGAACAAACCAAATTTTTCACCCTCTCCTCACACCTGCATCCCCCTTCCAAAGTCTTTGTTCAATGGAAACCCAAAATGGGTCACAGCAGTCCAGATGTGACCTCACACAGAGGCCAAATAGTGTGGAAGAACCTTGGACCCGATGGCTGCATTCTTGGAAATACAGTCCCTTCTTTGTCATCAAAGTCATCAGCCTTCTTTGACGCAAGGCTACTCTACCGATATATGTTCAACACTATGCCCACCAGGATCCCAGGACCTTTTATGCAAAGCTGCGTTTTTCCCAATGAGTCTCCTACATGGTCATTTAAATCCAATCGTCAGTTTAAGGAGTAGTGAACAGAATTTCTTTCCTTTGCCATAGTTTTAAGAATGCTTAATGCAAACAAAATGTTGGAGAGTTTAGCAGGCATTTCTGTTGACATTGTCCACACTAAAGTTAGTTTTTGAGTTTTTTTCAGAAATATATTTCTGACAGGATGTGCTTAAACAGATTTACAGTGGATTAGCAAAAAATTGTCCCCTGACTCAAAACCTTAATTCTTGCAATCAGATAGTAATGTTCAGTGTATCTTTCAAAAAATCACAAACTTTTTCTATACTACTTGGTTTAAAAGTGAAGATTTGGATTAAATATTGTTTTGCTGGTGGTTCAAATATGGCTTTAGTTCAAAACATTTTAACATATTTCTTCTAATTAGGATTGTATTACTCCTTTTATAAAATCCTTCCTATACCAGGAAAAAAAAGAAAAAAACCAGTTGACTATCAGCTATCAAAAGTTTAGCTTTTACTTTTTTTGGCTATTCTAGTAGTAACAAAAATTAAGTGCAAGTGTTTTATCTTCAATCAGACAATCAGTTAAAATTTAATTTTACAGCTCAAGTAACAAATTTCTGCCTGAAAAATTTACAATGGGGCACAAAAGGAGTGGACAATTGTATTGGAATTAAAATGTTAGCACTCTTTTTCAAATTGTGGATTGTCCTAAGTATGAAGTCCAAACTATTAATGTTGTAGGAAGGGTCACTGACATTTGAAAATGAGATATGTCAAAAATACTAGCAAAGCAGCCTAAGAGAAAGAGCCATATCTGATTGTCAGAACTATTTTTAATGTTGTACAAAAAAAAAAAAAAAAAAAAAAGCTGAATTCTAAGAAATGTCCTGACCTACATTCCTATCTTTTTCATGAGCAGGTTGTCTTTTGCATCTTATAGAACTATATTGCCACCCACCATAATGATTACTTCCAAAATACAAAGCACTGCATTAATAGGGATCTTTAAATGCATGGCATGTTGAGAGAACTTTGTAAAGAATGGGTGACCTGAAGAGATATGAACTACATCAAGCTATGCAACTGTTTGCCATTTGAGGCATGCAGGTAAATTGAGTATCAGTGCTTTTATACCAATAGACTCTAAAAAATCGTTTTGTAAGCTGTTACTGTAAAAATCTTACACCACCTTTACAAAAAACATAAAGACACACTTCTCAAACAGAACAAAAAAACATAATACCAGCTCACATTTATTAATAGTAAGGTCCTGAAACAGAGTTTATGGTTGTGTTTCCAGTCCTTTTGGGAGATTATCACAGTTAAAGAAGCAAAGATTTTCTTTCCTGTTCTGCAGCTATTCAGGCATACTTTTATATATTGATCTCTGTTGTTCCTGTCTTCAAAGAAGAACAGGTCAGGTTCCTATGGTACAGAGAGGAGTAAGATGCTAAAAGAAAAACAGTAAAGAAAAAGTGGAATTGTATCTGAATACCTGTTGTGAAACCAAACTGAGCACATGCTGCCAGGGTTCCTCTTGATGTTAATGTTAAGGCCTGTGCAAAAGTCAAATGCAATATGAGATTCTTCAGTTGGAGTGCTAACTATTTATTGTTGACTTATGATTCTGTTACTATCCCAATTGTAATGTCAAAGGTGTTCCCTGGGTTGTTTTGAGGAGGGGTACTTGAGGCAGCTGGTTATGAAGACTAACATATTCTCTCTCATGCTAAGAGAATGTTAACATTGTGTCACCATTTATGCCAGTATAAAATTATTGTGTTAAATTTCCTGTTTTTCTGTGATGTCCATCTTGTACAGCTTGATAATTCCACCTATATCAGGAGTACATTCTGAAAATTTATTTAATAAGAAATTTCTTTTCACATTTTAAGCCATCTGCTCTAACAGACAGTTCAGATTTATGCCACTTATAGGGAAAATTAGAAGGTAAATTGTTAAAGAAAATACAAAGAAAAATGAGAAATAAAATCTTGCTTGATAATAATATTTTCTTTCCTAGTAGCTTAAGAGCTGTCATGGAGCACTTGCCCATAAACTACCCCCCAGTAAATGGAGATGATCTGAAAACACTAAAGGAGACAATATGTTTCTTGTTATATAAATTTCTTCAGGGAAAAGAAAAATATAAATTATTCAGAAAGTTCCAAAGGTTTAGAACAAGTTGTTTACGAAACACGCATGACCATGAGACAACAAATGTGACTGCAGCAATTCTCAAACACTATTTGTGCTGCAATAAGTGAAAGGTCTACATTGAATAATGGTTGACTGAACAGACAAATGTTTGAGGCCATTTGTCAAGGTAAAAATTGTGTAAAGCCACATTTTCTTCATAGTTAAGGAGAAATCACTTTAGTTGAACAAGGAAGTATTTTGCTATACATTATTTAAATTAATTTTATTTGTGATTTTAAAGATTTAATGTCAAATATACCACATCTGCTATAAGAATGAAGTGAAAATTTTTTCTGACTACATAAAAAATAAAATAGTTTTCTAAATTTAATAGTTATGCATAAAAGTTTTAAAATTCAGCTTTATCCAAGTAAAAAATGTGATCTTCTATACAAGTCTCCTGAATATTCTACTTATTGTCAAAGACGCTAAATCTATGATGCATTCATTAATAGGTATTAAATCTTCCTTCACATTTCATTCAAAATTATTATCTATTTAATCACAATATATATTAAAATCTTCTGGGTACATGAGAAGCAAGCAGAGGTTCTTGAATTGTCTGCACGAAGGCTGCCTTGATTCTAAAATGAGTTTTGACTCATAATTATTTTAAGAATTTTCTAATTTTTATTCATTTAATACAGTTTGAGTTCTCATTTGTCTGTGGAAGAAAATTGTATAAAGAGTGGGGTCCTTTTCTTGGGTGCAGACTACGAGCTTAATGAATTCTATATGCCGTATACTATATGCTATTTTTACACACTAAAGTAAAATGAATGGGCAGCATGCAAGTGCTTAGTGGAAAACCAGTGGTACAAGTATGATAAATGTTTGTTGAACAATAGCAATCAATAGTATAAAGCAACTGTTTATTAAAAAAAGTTAATGTTCACAACAAACACTACTAAGTTTAGGGAACAAAAAAACAATAACTTGTCACTTCCAGAGAGGATTGTAATATGATAAATTGTCAAGAAAAAAAGCAGCTCGATCATCATTGTTGTCTGCCAAGGACATAGTTTCTCAATGTCACTACTATAATCACAAAGTGACTAAAGAAATTATATTCCCACTTATTCCTAAAAAACTTGTATGTGATGGCAAATAATGGAAGCTTCTCTTGAGGGCTGTCCAAAAAATTATCTGGAAAGTATTCTAAAAGATGATTTTAAATCAAAGGTGCCATATTAGAATCATGCTGCTCTTCTTCCTTGTTTATCTTTTTGTGTTTCATAAGATTGTTCTAAGAAAGATTTTGGGTTGTGTTTAGAAGATAGACCTAAGTACGTACGTTGGTTTTTCCCCAGTTTTTCTTTTTTTGTGATATATGTCTCTAAGGAAATGCTTGGTAATTAAAATAAAATAGACCAAATTAAAATTTAAAAAGTATCCAAAAAAATCAGTAAAAAATGTAATATTTTTTAATTCGGACTGCATATATAGTGTACTCTGTCCAGTGCTTAGATAAAAAGAATGTGGAATTCTCTTTCAACATTTTTATCATAGATTTAGATTCTGAGCATTATTCTGTGTGATTCTAAGAGTTAAGAAATGCCAAATAATATTCACAGTCTTTTGAATGAAATAGTTTATACATTTTTTTCAGCTATTGTTAGATATCTGCAGACTGAGTCACAAGTATGATATACTTACTTTAACATTCCAGTCTTATCTTTATCTCAGAATAGTTCCTGATGGCATATTACATTAGCAGTTAAATTGCTTAAATGAAAGTTTTGATTCAAGATTTTCTAAATATATAAATTATTTTATATTTATAATATGCATTTATACCATATTAACACAATAAATTCCATATATCTTACATCTTAAAATATAGATTAAATAGTTCATCAGACTAACTTCTCTCTATACATGCAAAATTGTTATAGTGTGAAGGGATGGTGAGAAGAGTCTATAGTTGAAGGGAAAACACAATCCCAAAAATAATCTGTAGCATTCAATATAAGTAGTAAGACAGCTAGTATATCTCTGGGACCATAAATGAATTTTATAAACTTTTCTCACTTAAGATTCTGTCATATTTATTCATCAACATTTGAGTTCTTGGGTATTATAAGACATTTCAAGTGGTAGCAAATACCTGTGCTCAGGCCAAATCTTGTTTTGAGGTGCTGAGCTGACATGATTTTTCACTTTCATTAGCTGTCTTGGCCAACTGCTCCAGGGACAAGAGTAGGTGTTCAAACAACTAGCTCCCACAGAAACACACAGATTTAGGCCTGAGGATAGATGGAGAACTGGCAAGATTAGCAGTGCCTAAACTTGTGTGGAACATCCAACTTTAAGAAAATCTAAAATTTTACCCAGGGGATTAGGGGTGTAATTCAGTTGTCCACACATTGGTGCCTTGTGGGTTATGAGATGACAAAGAATATTTCAACTCATCTCCATCTTCATCCCAGAAAGTATGTCCTTTGTCATATCTACAAGGCAGTGGATATCTTTGCTATCCCAAAAGCATCTTTTGTGATTCCAAACATCTAGGTATTGACTCAAACACTCCAAGCACTAATATGATGATAAGCTCTGCCATGTATTGCTCAGAATACATGTTTTATGATCTAAACAAGACCACATCTGTGTTTGGGGTATTTTTTAAGTTTTCTGTATGAGAAACAGTTCTCCATTCATCAGCTCATTTGGAAAAATATGAGACACAGATACAAGAAAAGAGAATAAATGAGAGAAGGAAAAGTACTGCTTACTCAAATGATCTTTCCTTTTCCATTTTGTTTCCCTCATTGATACCATCATGAAATTCTAATTGTTTTGTATCCACAGTGATTTTGTCAACTTAGTGTTTTGAGTAAATTTTATAGAAATTATTTTCCTATCAGAAATGACTGTTACATTGCCTAGAGGGTGAAAATAACACTAAATAAAGTCTTTTTTTTTAAATTTGTTTTTAAATTTTATTTTAGTTTATAAAATATCTACCAGGAGGGTTGTAATCCTTGGTATTTTGCTGCTTGGGTCAGCATAAGAGCAGTAAGTACCATAAAATTTTTACTTTAGAAATGTCTCTACTGAAACAGCTATTACTATGGAAAATTATGTCAGTAGAAAACAATGATGTAGCTGTCTGCCGGAGGGCATCTAATGCTAGTTGAGACTCTGTCGTTCTAATTTTTTTTTTTTTTTGCCTGTTTGGAAGGACATGCTTCTCCAATTGGTCCGTTGTCACATCACTATTTGAATGTCCCAGCCTGTAATGTCTCTGTTGGTCAGGTATGACAATGAAACGTCTTGTTTGAATCTATTCTTAAAAGGTTAATAAAACATCACTGTTCTCAGTAGATATTTCTCTTTGTTATTTGTCATGAGTTTCACTTACCAAAATTGTTGGGATATTTATTAATAGTATGGCACCTTTAAGGTCATCTTGAAACAAATTTTTATTTTAGCATGCATCATGTTAACTATGGTAACTTTCTGAGTATGAATACCATAATTCAATACAATATGTAATCTAGTTACTTGGTTTGTAATAGCTGCAGACTGCTATAAGCAATAACTGAAAGATCTCAAGGGAAAAACATCTATAAAAAATATTGACAAGTCAAATCAGGGTGGAAACAGTATGGCACTGATTTTCAGCAAGTGCTTAAAGATCATGGCTTTCAGTCTAGCAGACTTATTAAGGTGGTTGCAACACACTTTAATTACGTGATTGATATGATCTTCAAAAGAAGTATCAGAATTTGGAATGACTCCAGGGTCATAACCATTATACAAGAGATAAAGAGAAAAAAATAAACCTCTGCAGATTACAACTGAGGCCTTTTTCATTAGTAAGCTAATCAATACCAGCTTGCAGAATCAGCACAGGAGCAAAAACAAAAAAAAAAAAACTCCACTTGCCCTAGAGAGAGGAAGATCCCGTAAAAGTCAGGGCTTGGGAAATAAAATGATAACATTGTAACTGGAAAAAACTCAAACTCTCACATCAAAGTATTCTTTTCTAAAATCTGATTTCATTTGTTCTGTCTATTACTACTCGTATTGCTTTCCAATTCTACCTTGCTCAAGCACTAAAGAGGAAATTTCCCCTCTGGAAAGTTTTTATCTTTTATGAACAACATCAGAACTCCTTTTGGTATTTTTCCTCTGAGGGTAAGAAGTATATAAACCAAAGATCATTTTGTTTTCCACTCTGACTGTATTACTGCACTTGAGGGGAAATTTGTCTTTATAAAAGGGTTTATGACATTTCAGTGCAATGCAGTATGGTAACACTTGATAACTTTCATTTGGTTTTATTGCTCTTCCTTTTGCATCAGATGTATGTGTTCTTCATGGAGTTATGAAAAGACAGGAAAACACAATTTTTATCCCTGAATTTTCTTTTCCAAAATAGAACTGAAAAATGTGAAATTTCAAAAATCTTATGATTTTTTTTCTACCTGTATTTCTTCTCAGTCCAGGATTCCTCCCTTTAATTCCATTCTTTTCTGAGACCTGTAATTGCAGTAAGAGCTTTCTAAATTGAAAGCTAAGGTGTATGTTGTAGACATAAAAGATATTATTCAAAGATAATAGTGAACTACAGTTTTATTTTAGAAGATTAAACAGGTTTTACAACATTCAGTCCACAAAGATTATGTAGATGGAAAATTATTTGACAGAAAGACCTTTAAAGTAAAAAAAGAAAAAAGATTGGCGTTTTTTTTGCATTAACTACTAAACTATTATTGTTTTATTTCTATTGCTCTATTTTTATTGGAGTATCTGTCATTATTATGTCAGTAAAGTGCAAGCAGCTTTTAGTATTTAAAACTTCCCTTAATTATGTCTTGGAAAGCAGTATTTTTATTGCTGGAATATAATGCACATATTTGCACTCCAGAGGCCTACTCTGGTCCTTATAAAATCATCAAAATGCAGATTAAGACTCTTAGAATTATTCCCTAAAATCTTAGGGACTTTTTGGATACAAATCACTACTGTTTTAGATTAAAATAATATTGTAACATATCTGAATGAGTGACTGTGTCAAACAATACTCTTTCTTAATTGCAGTGAATATATGTCTCACTCTTCTCCACTGACCTTAGAAACATTTTTTGTTGTTGCATCCTAGTTTTGCATGCTTTTTTAAAATATATTTTTATGAGAAAAGACAGGCCTTTCTCTATCTTTCAGGTTTATCATCCTGTACCACTGCTGTAATTTCTTCCCTGGCAGAAGTGATAAAAACATACAAAATATATTTCTCAGTGGCTTTCATTATGATAACCACAACCATCTGTAAGAGTAGAAAATCCCAGAGAGTATAATATCAAGTAATGTCTCAAGGTGCAATTCACCAATCTGGAAACACCATAGGCTGAGTTACACTCATAACTCAGCTTGAAGACCTGCAGGCAGTTTTGACTGCTGTCTCTAGACAGTAATTGCGATACAACAGTGATGGTGCTCGTGCTAGAATGGCAAGTGAAGTTTTGGGTTTTCTCTTTAGCTTATGATTATTGCTTCATTTAAATAATTTATTTTGCATAAAGCATACTCTTTCCTTGCAAAACAAAATGAAATAAGCCAAACAAGCAGGGAAGAATACTACACAGGTCTAGAAATTATGTTAGCAAACAGAAGCAATATTTTGAGACTGAGATGTCCACTCTCAATTCTGAAATTAAGAATTACTGACGTAAATGTTAAAAGAGTTTCTGGGGAAAGTTTCTTTGTTTTTTTTTTTTTTTTTTTTTTTTTTTTTTTTTTTTTTTTTTTTTTTTTTTTTTTTTTCTTGTAAAGTACTTTTGATTGTTTGTTTTCTGCAGGCATCATCCTGGCAGTCTAACATTTACACCACACAGGGACAACAGATTGTCATGCAGTATAGATTGTGCCATTGCTAAACACTAATTTCCCACAGTTTAAAGAGAACAAACCTGGGCTTAGTGACACAATTTGTTCAATTTTTTATTCTTTAGCTACAGCTCAGCTAATATTGATCTTATATTTTTAAAATATCTTTTTAAATAGAATTTCCTGTTTCCTAGCTTTAGAGCATAGGGATGTTATTTAAGGGTAACTCTGTAGGCTCAGACTTTCATAGTCATTCTGATTGCCTTGAAAAAATAAGTTTCAAAACCATGTAGAAAGTACTGGTTAAAAATTCTGTCCTGCAGAGAGATTTTTATTGGAAGAGTTTCATTAGTATGAAGAAACATGCTTATCAGAGGAAGATAGCAAAAAAAAAGTTAGATGAAGCCTTGAGTAATTCCAAAGATAGTTAAGAAACATTTTTTCCCTCTCAGTGCAGTTTGTTATAACTGAGGGAATTACTCAGTGAATAAGACATTCAGAAATGGAAATTCTAATGATTTAAAAGAAAGCAATTTTAGAAGACTATTCAGTGATAATGTTAACAAAAATATTTTTAGGTCCAAGTTCTGCTTGCTTGTGTCTCCTATTGCTTTAATACAAATGCAGTGTTGACTCTTAAGATTATTTCAGTGTAGATGCAAAATAGGCAGGATTTTCTTTTAATAGACTCTTCCCTCTAGAATTTCTTTTCTGTGGTTCTCATCTTAAAAACAAAAAAAACAAAACCAAACCAAAACAAACAAACCCCAAACCCAAAACCAAAACCAAAAACACCTGCATGGTGACTACCATCTGTTATTCAGAGTACTCTCAGTCATCAACTGTGCATGGAGTTAATGGCCAGCTATTAGGACAATCTTTGAGAAGTGTAATTAAAAGGATGTACATAAGATATTTTAGCAGTGGAGATGCCATCCCAGGAAATGCTGTTTTGGCATAATTTGGAGGAAAAGGAAAATACACAGCAATAAATATATTAATCACTCTAACTTACAGAAATTCTTTGTTTAGCTTTTTTTAATAAACAGCACTTTCAGCAACATGATGAGAGGCTCCTTACCTTTACATTCTGATTCTTTCTCTAATATTGACAGTTCAAAATATAGACAATTTAAACTATGTGAGCTGGCATGAAGGATGCTTTTGATGCCATGAGATGCTGCCAAGAACAGAGGCTAGACAGTGTTAAAGGAATAAATAGGTATTTACTAAAAGGTCTTCAAAGGACATACCTTGGGCAGTACAGGAGCCTGGCTGAAGCTACATCCAAAATGGATGATGGATCACACATTTTCACACTTTTATATGTTTTGGTGCATTTACATATTGGGGTTAATTATCTAATTACAGCTTAGGGCTATGAATTCCCAGCTTCCCAGGTTGTTCTCCTGAATTTGCTGTAGTTTACATGTTTTGGGCCTGGAGCTGCAAAGGTGTCCTTGGTTCTCAGTGGAAAAGGATTGTTTTGTCTGACTGAACTGTGAAGAGAACTTGCTAACACTTTATATGAAATTCAGAGTTACATACTAATGCAGTACAGAATCTGGAAAATATGAAAGCTAAAATTTAAGGCATCACTTTAAATTCAGAAAATATCTTTCATCTTATCAGTAAAAATAGTCATGTAGATTGTCGTAACTAAAGATTCAGTTTGCGAGTATTATTCTGCTCCTGCAAGTATGCCTGTGACCCTTTATGGACAATAAATACATTTTAAAGAAAATCAGGTTATTTAAACATAATTTATGGCAAATGTTAACTTTATTAGAAATTTTTTGTCATTGTTTGTTTATTTTGTTTTGTGTTGTTTGATTTTTTTTATTTATTTGAAAAATTCCTAATCAAAACAATTATAGAATGGATCGATATACACAAAATTTTAATAATCTAATTGAGAAAAAGGGGTATAAGAGAAACAGCTAAAATATAATCAACTGAAATAAAATTGCAATTTAAAAATATTCAAGTAACTTCTCATTAAATAATAAGTCTGCTATTTAGATTAGACCAAAGAAGAAAGGACAAGATTTTACATTCACAACATTGACAAAAATACACTCAAAATATTTTCTCTGCAAAGAATTAGCCATGATTTTTTTTCAGAAAAAACAAACATTCTGAATCAAACATGTTCTTAGTTTTGATAATGATATATTAGGTATATTATGAAGTTATATTTACCTTGATAATGGCTTTGTTAGTTCTAACAATGTTTGTGTAAAGCACTGCATGGTCCAATCCTATTGCTACTGACATAAACAGAAGGTAACGCACTGACCACAAAGAAGTTAGGATTTAGGTGGTTATGTTAGTTAGAGACATGTTGGTATCAATGAACACATGCTAAATAATGAAAGTTAACACAAAAAAAGCAATGTGTTATGCCGCACAATATCTTTGGAAAGTTTAAACCACATGCTAAGCTGTGGAAAATGTTCTTTGAGCAGTAACACCTCGCTATTTTGCATATTCCAAGAGGAACGGTGCTGGCAGACTCCAAATTACCTCTAGCCCTGTCATATGTTAAACAAGCTTATAGGCTGATTTATGCTTTTAGGTGCTATAGGCATGATTCTGATCCTATTTGCACTGTTTGTTTTTTTTTTTTTTTCTTGATATGGTTCCACTATCTGCAGTGGAACTACTATTAATTTTGTACTGTGTGTAAGAAAGAATATTCAGCCCTTAAATTTAATCTATCTTTTTCTTTTAGCTGAAAATATATGTGTTTTGCCATGTATTTGAAATCCAACTTCACAGTTTATTTGAAAGTTTTACATACCGTAGGGTAACCCTGTAATGTTTTCTCCCACTCATAGCAGTTAATACAGATTCCAACATATATTACTTTTTTTGTTCACATTCACTATTCCTTTATTTTGGAAAATTATTAGGAAAAAACCTGCAATCTTCTTGTTTTAAGAGAAGTTGTGGGTTTTTTCAGAGCAGATGATTGCACATTGCTTCATTTTCTGAGATGGTGGGTTATGTCTATACATCACTGTCAGTACATGCAATTTTTCTTATTCTTCTTGTAATTTGTAATAACATTGCCATACTGCTAGATCCATGCTTCCTTCATAGTGAGATACAGGGTGCATATTTAAAGATAGCACCCTGATGAAGAACTCACTTAGTAATTTAAGTACTATGAATTTGCATTTTTCTTCATTACCATGCTAACATTTTGATTAGGAACAAGTACATACATTTATGCTCATATTCACAATACAGCCACATTTCTATCAGGTTCAGAGTTAGTGAATTTTTAAGCAAAGCCATTTCAATACAAGCTGAACATACATCATGCTTAGCCAATAGATATTTCCATGCAGCTATTAATGTAAATTAATAGCATTTACATACAATGGCAAGGTCTGTGTCTTAATTGCCAACCAATCTGATGTGTCATCATGGTTTTAGTTTGATATTCATATTGATAGTGTGCAGTAAAGTGGATACTTCCCACTAAAGGTACTTGGTAATACAGGATTACCATTTTTTGGTAATGGATTTTTTGTCTGACTCTAACTGTAACTTTTCTATTTTTGTGATTTTCAATTTACAGGATGATTGTTGTTCACTGTATAATGGATTATGCATAATAAATAGGATGTGTCCTTTTTCCCTTTCCCTTCTTTCTTTGCCCTGCCTTTTTAACTTTCCTGACCGCTTCGCTCGGTCCCTTTTTCTACTGCGCAGGCCTTTGCCGGCATAGTCCGGCGGTAGGGCTCGGTGGGAGGTCCCCCTTTTCGTTTTTCCTTTTTCATTTTTCTCTGGGCAGCGGGTGGATTGAGTCGCCGCCTTTTAATAACTTAAATATGGGTGCGCGTTTTTCGGCGACTCAAAAGAGACTCTATATCCAAGTTGCGGGTGTCCTCGTTAGTGGGGGGGTGGAAAAGTTTAAAAAACAAGAAATTGATGATTTGGTTTGTTCCTTGTACCCCCGTAAGTTGTAAAGGTTCTGCCCTGGCTCTCTCTCCTTGATCGCCCTGTCTGTTACCTCTCCCCTCCCTGTTACCTCTAGCAACCTTTGTATCAATTCCCTCAGTCCCTCCCTGGTTCCCTGTCTGTCACTCGGTACCCCAGCCCTTTTATCTAGAATTTTCCACCCAGGGCATCGAGTGACTGGATCAGGGGCCAGGACTCCTCCCGTGCCCTTCCCCCGTTGGTTTTCCTACCTGCCTATTATCCTCCCACCACTCCCACCTTTCAGGTGATTTGCTGAAGACCACCCTTGTTCTCTGTATCCGCCCCACTTTAAAAACCCCGGTCGGAGCCCGGTTGGGTCAGTCTCCAGCTTGTGGGTCCCCTGGGCATTAAACCCGGATTGCACCACCTCTGGAGTCCGTCTCTTTTTTCTCCTCCTGTGGGATAGCAGCCCTTTAACTCTTTCTTAGCCGCGGATCCTCGTCCCTTAAGGCGAAAGCCTTAGGCGCTCCCCTGACCGAGCCCCGGATCGGGAGAGTGCCCCTGTGCTGCTGGCGGTGCTGGCCACAGCTAGCCGGGACGTATCTTAAGGCCACGCCGCTGCAGGTTGGCGCCCAACGTGGGGCTTTGCCGAGTCCACCACCGGACCCCACGGGCGAGGATCCCGGAACCATTGGGCTCTACCCTCTGGACTCTGGCAAGTCCTCTTTGGCCGTCAAACTACCCCTGGTAGAGCAGACCCCTTTTTGGTGGGTGGCGCTCCCAGGGGACCGGGATCGGCAGCTCCAGGCACCCACGGAGTCGGTCCCACCACAGGAGCTACTCGCCCCGGATTTCTTTTCGACCTCCACCGAACGTAAGTCCTTTTTCCCTTTCCCTTCTTTCTTTGCCCTGCCTTTTTAACTTTCCTGACCGCTTCGCTCGGTCCCTTTTTCTACTGCGCAGGCCTTTGCCGGCATAGTCCGGCGGTAGGGCTCGGTGGGAGGTCCCCCTTTTCGTTTTTCCTTTTTCATTTTTCTCTGGGCAGCGGGTGGATTGAGTCGCCGCCTTTTAATAACTTAAATATGGGTGCGCGTTTTTCGGCGACTCAAAAGAGACTCTATATCCAAGTTGCGGGTGTCCTCGTTAGTGGGGGGGGTTGAAAAGTTTAAAAAACGAGAAATTAAGAAACTTATGGCATGGCTGCTTTCCCAGTTCCCTGAAGTATCCCCTGACCAAATCATTGATTATCGATTCTGGACCCCTGTTTGTACTAAATTAGACGAATTAGGCCGATCAGGGGATTCTTCACTTTCAAAAATCATGTTCTGGAGTGTACAAATTCGAAAAATTTTAAAATCTCGTGTGGAACTGAGGAGGCAGCCATCCCAGACCAGTTTGAACCCCAGTTTACCCTGTTCTTCCCACACTACCCCTTCTCCCTCTCCCTCTTTCCCGAAAACTGGGATTTTGAGGGGAGCAGAACGTGACAGCACCGCGCAGGGTATTTACCATCTCCCTGGCTCTCCTCAAAAATCCCAAACCCCCCGCCTGAGGAGTTCTGGCCAAACTCCTCGGGATTCTCCCTGTTCCCCTTTTTCCCCAGTTCGTAAGTCCCCAGTTTCTAAGCGCTCGGTTAAGTTCAAGCTCCCATCCCCTGATTTTCCCCAAGATGGCTCCCGTGGAGCCCAAAATGGCGGGGACCGCATGGCGGGGACCGCATGGCGTGTCCCACCAAAAACCTTTCTTCTCCCTACAATCCCTTTCGCTCCCGGAACAACCCCTTCAATTTTCCTAACTCCTCCCCTTACCCCTTCTCTGCCTCCGCGCAGGACTATAGACCCTTGTCATCTGTGCGGGAGGACCGGCCACTGGATGCCGGAGTGTCCCCTGAGGCGGGAATTCATAGACTTCAAGAAGAAGCAAAGGCCTCAGGGGAACACTCAACAAAAAAACTAGGAGACCAGCGCGATCCCTCCCCGCGCCAAGATAGAAATAGGGCAGGCACATCTACATCACGCGGGGGGGCGAAAGGGGGGAGAGAACCCCAACAGTGCTTGCCTGCAGCCATAGTTTTATCGGACTTGTCACACACATCTTCAACTCCTCATACTCGGACTATTCCTAGACCTATTTTAACAACTTTTTCAAAAATTTGTGGGGACCAAAAGCTATTACAAGGGCTTTTGGATACCAGGGCAGATGTGACGATCATTTCCTCCAGGGAATGGCCGTCACATTGGGAATTGCAAGAAGTGGCTGGACAAGTCCAGGGCGTCGGGGGCATCCAACT
>NW_024498395.1:3966-8056 GCF_017590055.1 Onychostruthus taczanowskii | reverse complement strand
GGGAAAAAAGGGTTAAAAATGGGGGAACTACGGCAAAGAAAGGGTTAAAAAGGGGAAGAATTTTTAATATTTTTGGGCCAATTTTTGGGTGAATTTTGCCCAATTTTGGGACAATTTTGGGCCAATTTTTGGGTGAATTTCCCCCATTTTTGGGCCAGTTTTTCAATTTTTTGGGTGAATTTTCCCCATTTTTGGGCCAGTTTTTGGGTCAATTTTTTGGGTGAATTTCTCTCATTTTTGGTCAGTTTTTGGGTGAATTTCCCCCATTTTTGGGCCAGTTTTTCAATTTTTTGGGTGAATTTTCCCCATTTTTGGGCCAGTTTTTGGGTCAATTTTTTGGGTGAATTTCTCTCATTTTTGGTCAGTTTTTGGGTGAATTTCCCCCATTTTTGGGCCAGTTTTTCAATTTTTTGGGTGAATTTTCCCCATTTTTGGGCCAGTTTTTGGGTCAATTTTTTGGGTGAATTTCTCTCATTTTTGGTCAGTTTTTGGGTGAATTTCCCCCATTTTTGGGCCAGTTTTTCAATTTTTTGGGTGAATTTTCCCCATTTTTGGGCCAGTTTTTGGGTCAATTTTTTGGGTGAATTTCTCTCATTTTTGGTCAGTTTTTGGGTGAATTTCCCCCATTTTTGGGCCAGTTTTTCAATTTTTTGGGTGAATTTTCCCCATTTTTGGGCCAGTTTTTGGGTCAATTTTTTGGGTGAATTTCTCTCATTTTTGGGCCAATTTTTGGACCAATTTTGGCCTGAATTTCCCTAATTTTTGTCAATTTTGGTCAAATTTTGCCTGAATTTCACCCATTTTTAGTCCAATTTTCAGCCAATTTTTGGGTGAATTTCCTCCAATTTTGGATTCAATTTTGGTGTAATTTCCCCATTTTGGTCAATTTTTGTCAAATTTTTGCCAAATTTCCCCCATTTTTAGTCCAATTTTCAGCCAATTTTTGGGTGAATTTCCTCCAATTTTGGATTCAATTTTGGTGTAATTTCCCCATTTTGGTCAATTTTTGTCAAATTTTTGCCAAATTTCCCCCATTTTTAGTCCAATTTTCAGCCAATTTTTAGGTGAATTTCCTCCAATTTTACACCAATTTTGGGTCAATTTTGTGTCAATTTTGGGTCAATTTTGCACCAATTTTTGAGTCAATTTTGGGCTAAATTTCCCTAATTTTAATCCATTTATGTCTAATTTTGCCCAAATTTCACCCATTTTTACTCCAATTTTCATCCAATTTTTATGTGAATTTCCTCCAATTTTACACCAATTTTACACCAATTTTACACCAATTTTGGGTCAATTCTGGACCAATTTGTGAGTCCTCCCTGGTGACGTTCCGTGGCCACGCCCTGCTTTGGGGCCATTTTGGGACATTTTGGGCCAATTTTTGGGTCAATTTGGGGCCAATTTTTGGGTCAATTTTGGCCAAATTTCACCCATTTTTAGTCCAATTTTGAGCCAATTTTTAGGTGACTTTTTCCGAATTCTGGATCAATTTTGGGTCAATTCTGGACCAATTTCTGACTCAATTTTGGGCCGAATTTTCCCCATTTTGGTCCGTTTTTATCACATTTTGCCCAAATTTCACCCATTTTTAGTCCAATTTTCAGCCAATTTTTAGGTGAATTTCCTCCAACTTTTGGCATTTTGGATTCAATTTTGGTGTAATTTCCCCATTTTGGTCAATTTTTGTCAAATTTTTGCCAAATTTCCCCCATTTTTAGTCCAATTTTCAGCCAATTTTTAGGTGAATTTCCTCCAATTTTACACCAATTTTGGGTCAATTTTGGACCAATTTTTGAGTCAATTTTGGGCCAAATTTCCCCCATTTTGGTCCATTTTGGTCAAATTTTGTCTGAATTTCCCCAAGTTTTGTCCAATTTTGAGCCAATTTTGGGCGAATTTTTAGTTGAATTTTCCCCAATTTCTGACTAATCTTAGGTCAATTTTGGGTCAATTTTGGACCTATTTTTGATTGAATTTTGGGCCAAATTTCCCCATTTTGGTGCATTTTTATCAAATTTTGCCCAAATTTCACCCATTTTTACTCCAATTTTGAGCCAATTTTTAGGTGAATTTCTTCCAATTTTAGACCAATTTTTGACTCAATTTTGGGCCAAATTTCCCCCATTTTGGTCCATTTTTATCAAATTTTGTCCAAATTTTCGCCATTTTTACTCCAATTTCGAGCCAATTTTTAAGTTAATTTCCTCCAATTCTGAACCAATTTTTGACTCAATTTTGGGTCGAATTTTCCCCTTTTTGGTCCACTTTGGACAAATTTTGACTGATTTTTGCCCAATTTTGGGCCAATTTTTGGGTGATTTTTCTCTCAATTCTGGATCAATTTTGGGTCAATTTTGGACCAATTTTTGAGTCAATTTTGGGCCAAATTTTCCCCATTTTGGTCCATTTTGGTCAAATTTTGTCTGAATTTTCGCCATTTTTACTCCAATTTCGAGCCAATTTTTAAATTAATTTCCCCCAATTTTTGGCCAATTTTGGGTCAATTTTGCACCAATTTTTGAGTCAATTTTGGGCCAAATTTCCCCATTTTGGTTCATTTTTATCAATTTTTGCCCAAATTTCATCCATTTTTACTCCAATTTTGAGCCAATTTTTAGGTGAGTTTTTCCTAATTCTGGATCAATTTTTTTGGTCAATTTTGGACCAATTTTTGACTCAATTTTGGGTTGAATTTTCCCCTTTTTGGTCCACTTTGGTCAAATTTTGACTGAATTTTGCCCATTTTTTGGCCAATTTTTAGGTGACTTTTTCCTAATTTTGCGTCAATTTTGGACCAATTTTTGACTCAGTTTTGGGCCAAATTTTCCCCATTTTGGTCCATTTATGTCAAATTTTGTCCAAATTTTCGCCATTTTTACTGCAATTTTGAGCCAATTTTTAAGTGACTTTCCTCCCATTTTTGGCCAATTTTGGACCCATTCTGCACCAATTTTTTACTCAATTTTGGGCCAAATTTCCCTAATTTTGGTCCATTTTGGTCAAATTTTGCCCAAATTTCATCCATTTTTTGTCCAATTTTGAGCCAATTTTAAGGTGAATTTCCCCCAATTTTTGGCCAATTTTAAGTCAACTTTGGACCAATTTTTGAGTGAATTTTGGGTCGAATTTCCCCCATTTTGGTCCATTTATGTCAAATTTTGGCCAAATTTCACCCATTTTTACTGCAATTTTTATGTGAATTTCCTCCAATTTTACAACAATTTTGGGTCAATTTTGGACCAATTTTTGACTCAATTTTGGGTCAAATTTCCCCCATTTTGGTCCATTTATGTCAAATTTTGGCCAAATTTCACCCATTTTTACTGCAATTTTTATGTGAATTTCCTCCAATTTTACACCAATTTTGGGTCAATTCTGGACCAATTTTTTACTCAAATTTGGGCCAAATTTCCCGCGTTTTGGTCAATTTCAGCCAATTTTTGGCCGTATTTCCCCCGATTTTCGCCCAAATTTTCCCCGTGGGCGTGTCCTAACCTGGCTCCTCCCCCAGCGCTCCGGGCCACGCCCCTTCCGGGCGACGCCTCCCTGGTGACGTTCCGTGGCCACGCCGTGCTGCACACGCTGCTGCGCTGCCGCCTGGCGCCGCCGGGGGGCGCTGCGGCCCTGGCGGCCGGCAGCGCCGACGGCAGCGTGCTGGGTAAACTGGGAGGGGACTGGGAGGGACTGGGAGGGACTGGGAGGGGACTGGGAGGGGGGAAATGGGGATAAAATGGCGGAAAACGGGGAAAAAATGGCGGAAAACGGAGAAAAAATGGCCCAATTTTGGGTCAATTCTGGACCAATTTTTGACTCAATTTTGGGCCAAATTTCCCCGATTTTGGTCCATTTATGTCAAATTTTGGCCGAATTTCACCCATTTTTACTGCAATTTTTAGGTGAATTTCCTCCAATTTTAGACCAACTTTTGGCCAATTTTGGGTCAATTCTGGACCAATTTTGGACTCAATTTTGGGCCAAATTTCCCCCATTTTGGTCCATTTTTGTCAAATTTTGTCTGAATTTACCCAATTTTTGTCCAATTTTGAGCCAATTTTGGGCGAAGTTTTAGTTGAATTTTCCCCAATTT
>NW_024498395.1:0-1965 GCF_017590055.1 Onychostruthus taczanowskii | reverse complement strand
AAATGGGGAAAAAATGGGGAAAAAATGGTGGACGGGAGGGGGAAAAATGGGGAAAAAATGGGGAAAAAATGGGGAAAAAATGGGGAAAAAAGGTGAAAAAATTTGCGAAAAATGGTGAAAAAATGGTGGAAAACGGGGACAAAATGGCGGAAAATGGGGGGAAAAATGGCGGAAAAAAGGGTTAAAAATGGGGGAAATGGGAACTGGGGTGACTGGTTTGGACTGGTTTGGACTGGGAGGGGGAGAAATGGGGAAAAAATGGGGAAAAAATGGGGAAAAAATGGCGGAAAACGGGGACAAAATGGCGGAAAATGGGTAAAAAACGGGGGAAAAAGGGTTAAAAATGGGGGAAGTGGGGGTTTGGGGTGACTGGTTTGGACTGGTTTGGACTGGGAGGGGACTGGGAGGGGGGAAATGGGGAAAAAAGTCGAAAAAACGGTGAAAAACGGTGAAAAAACGGCGAAAAAAGGGATAAAAACGTTTTGGAGTGGGAGGGGCTCGCCTTGGCCACGCCCCCTTTTTTAAACCCCTCCCTCTCTGCTCGGCAGTCTATGACGCCATCACGGGGCGTGTCCTGCGGCGCTTGGCCAATCACGGCGCCTGCGTGCGTGACGTCAGCTGGAGCCCCGAGGGGGCGTGGCTTGCCAGCGCCTCGGTGGGCGGGGCTTGGGGGGAGGGGCGGGGTTTAAAGGGGAAAGGGGCGGGGCTTAAAGGGGAAAAGGGCGGGGTCTGCCCCATAGATTTCACTCCCTGCCCCACAGATTTCACTTCGTGCCCCACAGATCCCAAATCTGCCCCACAGATTTCAATTCCTGCCCCACAGATTGATCCCTGCCCCATAATTCAATCTCTGCCCCATGGATTTCACTTCCTGCCCCACAGATCCATCCCTGCCCCACAGATTTCACTTCCTAGGGGAAAGGGGCGGGGTTTAAAGGGGAAAGGGGCGGGGTTTAAAGGGGAAAAGGGGCGGGGTCTGCCCCACAGATCGGGGCCTGCCCCATAGATTTCAATCCCTGCCCCACAGATTTCACTTCCTGCCCCACAGATCCCAAATCTGCCCCATAGATCAGGGCCTGCCCCACAGATCCATCCCTGCCCCATAGATTGAGCCCTGCCCCATGAATCAATCCCTGCCCCATAGATCCATCCCTGCCCCATAGATTTCAATTCCTGCCCCATGGATCCCAAATCTGCCCCACAGATCCCATCCCTGCCCCAAGGATCCATTCCTGCCCCATAGATTTCACTTCTAGCCCCATAGATCGATCCCTGCCCCATAAATGGATCCCTGCCCCATAGATTACACTTCCAGCCACATAGATCTCAAATCTGCCCCACAGATTGATCCCTGCCCCATAATTCAATCTCTGCCCCATAGATTTTGCTTTCTGCCCCACGGATCCCAGATCTGCCCCATAGATTTCGCTTTCTGCACCACGGATCCCATTCCCGCCCCATAGATCCATCCCTGCCCCATAGATTTGACTTCCTGCCCCACAGATCCCATTCCAAGTCCCATGGATCCCAAATCTGCCCCATAGATTCCCCCTGCCCCATAGATTTCACCTCCAGCCCCATAGATCCCATTCCCACCCCATCCATGTCCCAGACTCCATTCTCAGCCCCACAGATCCCATTCCCACCCCATCCATGTCCCAGACTCCATTCTCAGCCCCATAGATCCCAAATCTGCCCCATAGCTTGATCCCTGCCCCATAAATCAATCCCTGCCCCATAGATCTCACCCCACCCCATAGATTCCCGCCTGCCCCATAGATTTCCCTTCCTGCCTCACAGATCCCAAATCTTCCCCATAGATCCATCCCTGCCCCACAGATTTCACTTCCTGCCCCATAGATTTGGGTCAGCCCCATAGATGGACCCTGAAATCCCATTGCCGCCCTATAGATTCCCCTCTGCCCCATAGATTTCACTTCCAGCCCCACAGATCCCATTCCCACC
>NW_024498394.1:3017-3691 GCF_017590055.1 Onychostruthus taczanowskii | reverse complement strand
GGATTTCTTTGGATTTTGGGATTTTCCTGTTGGATTTTGGTTGGATCCCGATGGAATTTGGGAAGTTCCCATGGAATTTTGGGGGATTTTGTTGGATTTTGGGGGGATTTCTTTGGATTTTGGGAGTTTCCCTTTGGAATTTTGGGGTTTCTGACGGAATTTGGGGATTGTATTGGATTTTTGGGCAAATTTTATTGGATTTGGGGGGGATTTCTTTGGATTTTGGGAGTTTCCCTTTGGAATTTGGGAATTTCCCCTGGAATTTCCCCCAAATCCCGGAACCTTTTCTCGACACCATTTCCTCGAAATCCCGGCGCATTTTCTCCCTTTTCCCCCCAAAATCCCGGATTTTTTTTGGATTTTTTTTAAATTTTGGGGTTTTTTTGCGTTTTTCGGGATCCCCTTTCCCAAAATCCCGTTTTTTTCCCCCAGGAACCGTGTCCCTGTGGACCCCGAACATCCCCGAGCCCGCGGTGCGGCTGCTGGCGCATCGCGGCGCCGTGCGCGGCCTCGCCGTCATTTTGGGGTGAAGGGATTTTGCTGGAATTTGGTGGATTTTGGGTGGATTTTGGGGTGGATTTTGGTGGGATGGTGGGGCAGATTTGATGGGATTTTGCTGGAATTTGGGGAATTTTGGGTGGATTTTGGGGCGGATTTGGGGGATTTTGGGGGGA
>NW_024498394.1:0-1981 GCF_017590055.1 Onychostruthus taczanowskii | reverse complement strand
GGAATTTGGGGGATTTCGGAGTAAATTTTGGGGCAGATTTGGTGGGGTTTTGGTGGATTTTGGGGCAGATCTGATGGGATTTTTCTGGAATTTGGTGTTTTTTGGGGCAGATTTGGCGGATTTTGGGGCAGACTTGGAGGGATTTTGGTGGGATTTTGGAGCAGATTTGATGGGATTTTGCTGGAATTTGGGGGATTTTGGCTGGATTTTGGTGGGATTTTGGGGCAGATTTTGGTGGGATTCTGGGGTGGATTGTTTTTGGGGGGTGGTTTTGCTGGAATTTGGGGGATTTTGCTGGGATTTTGGATGGATTTTGGGCAGATTTTGTTGGGATTTTGGGGCGGATTTGGGGGATTTTGGGTGGATTTTGATGGGTTTTTGGGGGATTTTGGAGTAGATTTTGGGGCAGATTTTGGTGGGATTTTGGGGCAGATTTGGTGGGGTTTTGCTGGGATTTTGGGGCAGGTTTTGGTGGATTTTGGGGCAGATTTTGTTCGGATTTTGGGCTGCATTTTGGGCTGCATTATGGGCTGGATTTTGGGTGAATTCTGTGGGATTTTGGGTTGGATTTTGGGGTGAATTTTGTGGGATTTTGGGCCGATTTTGCTGCATTTTGGGTGAATTTGGCTGGATTTTGGTCTGGATTTTGAGTGAATTTTGTGGGATTTTGGGCCGGATTTTTTGTTGAATTGTACCGAATTTTGGGCTGGGTATTTTGTTGAATTTTGCCGAATTTTGGGCTGGATTTGGGCTGAATTGTACCGAATTTTGGGCTGGATTGTACCGAATTTAGGGCTGGATTTTTTGTTGACTTTTGCCGGATTTTGGGCTGGATTTTGGGTGAATTTTGCTGGATTTTGGGCTGGATTTTGGGCTGGATTTTTTGTTGAATTTTGCCGAATTTTGGGCTGGATTTTTTTGCTGAATTGTACCGAATTTTGGGTGAATTGTACCGAATTTTGGGCTGCATTTTGGGCTGAATTGTACTGAATTTTGGGCCAGATTTTGGGCTGAATTGTACCGAATTTTGGACTGGATTTTTTGTTGAATTTTGCTGGATTTTGGGTGAATTCTGTGAGATTTTGGGCTGAATTTATTGTTGAATTTTGGTGAATTTTGGGCCGATTTTACTGCATTTCGGGTGAATTTGGCTGGTCTTTGGGCTGGATTTTGGGGTGAATTTGACTGCATTTTGGGCTGGATTTTTTGTTGAATTTTGCTGGATTTTGGGGGGCATTTTGGGCTGGATTTTTTGTTGAATTTTGCTGGATTTTGGGGGGCATTTTGGGCTGGATTTTTTGTTGAATTTTGCTGGATTTTGGGTGAATTCCATGGGAATTTGGGCTGGATTTTTGTTGAATTTTGCTGGATTTTGGGGTGCATTTTGGGCTGGATTTTGGGTGAATTTTGCCGAATCTTGGGCTGGATTTTGGGGTGAATTTGACTGCATTTTGGGCTGGATTTTGGGCCGAATTGTACCGAATTTTGGGCTGGATTTTTGGTTGACTTTTGCCGGATTTTGGGCTGGATTTTGGGCTGAATTGTACCGACTTTTGGGCTGAATTTTGCCGAATTTTGGGCTGGATTTTTTGTTGAATTTTGCTGGATTTTGGGTGAATTTTGCTGGATTTTGGGCTGGATTTTGGGCCGAATTGTACCGAATTTTGGGCTGGATTTTTGGGTGACTTTTGCCGGATTTTGGGCTGGATTTTGGGCCGAATTGTACCGAATTTTGGGCTGGATTTTTGGGTGACTTTTGCCGGATTTTGGGCTGGATTTTGGGCCGAATTGTACCGAATTTTGGGCTGGATTTTTGGGTGACTTTTGCCGGATTTTGGGCTGGATTTTGGGCCGAATTGTACCGAATTTTGGGCTGGATTTTTGGGTGACTTTTGCCGGATTTTGGGCTGGATTTTGGGCCGAATTGTACCGGATTTTGGGCTGGATTTTCGGCTGAATTGTACCGAATTTTGGGCTGCAT
>NW_024498393.1:0-6463 GCF_017590055.1 Onychostruthus taczanowskii | reverse complement strand
CTCCATCAAATGGCTGACCCCGACGTGTGCCCGTAATACGTTGATCCGACTACGGACGAACACGGCTGCCACGGATCGGAGAAGTAGGAGCGGGTCCCTCTGAAGCAAGGGGGGGGACGGCGAGCGGACCGACTGCAAGTTCGCTGCCCTGGGAGCTGTATAGACAGTCTCAGCCTACGTGCTGCCGAAGCCTGAAGCCTTGCAACAGCGCTGATTAGGTATGGATAGGCAAGCAACATATGATCTTTTTACTAGTTTTCTGCGTAAGAGGCAGATTAAGGGGATAGACTTGAAAAAGGATTTACCGGGGTTATTAGATTATGGGTATGCTAGAGGTGTGTTTTTCAATCCCCATACCGTCCATGAACTGACCGAGAGGCGTAAACTCGGGGATCTCTTGTATGAGCAGATTTTGGAGGATGATAAAACGGCTAAGAAATTGGGGAAACTTTGGAGGGTTGTTCATAATGAGTTGCTGCAGTTTGTAGTGGAAAAGAAGGCAGCAGAGTGGGCTACGGAGACGCACAAGCGGAACACAGTATAAGACCCTTATACGCCGCTGGCGCCCTCGGTTTCAAAGGTTATCATGCCTAAGGAGCCGGAGGTCGCAGGCAGCTCGGATGAGGCAGGCGGGGCAGGCAGCTCAGGCGATTCCCCTCCATCGGCACCGCCTCTCCTTGAGGAATTTTGTACTTCTGATTCTGAGGTCGAGCAGCCCCGGCCAGAATCCCCCCCGTTGCCCAGGCCGTCTCGCCCCCCCGCGCCGGTAATTCCAAACCCACTTTCCCCCCTCGCTGGCAGGCCGAGTGACTCGGGGACGCGGGCTGCCCTGGCGGAGGAGATTGCCAGGCAAAGGCGGGAGGCGTGGGCTGCACTCGCTCGTGAGGCGATGGGGACGGGGGATGCCGATATGCTCGATGCTGTAACCCTTGCCTGCCCGGTAGTTTACACACCGGTACATGATGCCCAGGGCCAACATATCCAGGATGAGGCTGAATATACACCTTTAGACTGGAAACTTTTGTCACAGCTGCGGTCAACAGTTAGCCAGTTTGGTTTTAAGAGCGAGCCGGCAAGGCAGATGTTAGATTATATGTTTAACATGTGGTTGTTGACAGTAAATGATATGAAGGGACTTGTAAGGTTAATTCTCACTCAGCACCAGCAGTTGTTATTTAATGCGCATTGGCAAGCCCTTGTTAATGAGAGCGTGGCGGTGCAGCGTCCTCCCGGGGATCGCCTGTATGGCATTACAGCAGACGAGCTAATGGGCTTCGGCGCATATTCTCGCACGGAGGCGCAACTGCTCCTAGGCGCGGATAAGACCAGGGAGGCTATGCGACTTGTAAGGGCTGCCCTCGATAGGGTGAAGGAACCGGGGGGGGTGCCGGCTTATATGGGTATTAAACAAGGCAGAGATGAGCCTTTTGGGTCATTCATTGATAGAGCTGCGGGGGCTATAGACAGAGCGGCAGTGCCAGAATTTATGAAAGGCACGTTATTAAAACAATATGCATTACAAAACAGTAACCCAGCCACTCAGAGGGTGCTAAGCACATTGAGGGCTAATTGGACTATTGAGGACGCGTTAGAAAGGACGGCGTTGCTGCCCACTGGCTCACAAGCTTTTTTAGTGGATGCTCTTAAGCAGATTGGTGTAGGGTTACAAGAGGCAGTAAAAGAGACAGCTCAAGCCTCAGGGAATCAGGTTTTAGCCACTCTTGCACCCCTCCAAGCCTCGGCATCACAAAAGGCCTCGGCTCACTGCTACAGGTGTGGTGGAAGCGGTCATTTTCGCCGAGATTGTCAGGCTACAGGTGTCTGGTGCCAACATTGCCGCTCGGATAATCATAATACAAATGCCTGCCGTCGCTCCAGTAACTCGGGAAACGGATCAAGGAGCGCGAGGTGTGGCCGCGCCCAGACACAAATTGCCGCCATGACGTCAGCACTCCCTGCAGTCTCCAGCCAGCTACAGCAGGGAGCCTCGGCCTCGACCTGGCAGCAGCAGTAGACGTTTCTATTTTAACCACCCAGCCGCACAAGATACCTACAGGAGTTCATGGACCATTACAAATCCAAAACAAATCTGTTGATGCCTTGTTGCTGGGACGATCGTCTGTCACAATGGTGGGATTATTTGTGCTGCCAGGGGTTATCGATGCTGATTATACAGGGGAGATCCTGGTGATGGTATATACTCCTTTTCCCCCGGTTACTATTACAAAGGGCCAACGTATTGCTCAACTGGTACCACTTCCACAACTTACTGCTGGCATTCCTCCACGTGAAAGGCGGTCACGAGCAGACGCAGGGTTTGGATCTATGGGAATCACTTTGCTAACTATGAACTTGGGGGAGCGACCTCGGAAAAATGTGGAGTTACAGTTTCAGGGACGGACTATTGTCCTTGTGGGACTGCTGGACACTGGGGCTGATTCCAGTGTAATTAGCCCGGAGAATTGGCCTCATCAGTGGCCACTCTACCCTTCTGCAGACACCTTGACTGGAGTAGGGGGCCTCACCTTGGCCAGTAAAACGCCACCTTTGCAAGTGAGAGTGGATGGACAATGGGTTACCACGGTTTTTTCGGTTGGTCACTTTGCCACCGACAGTACAATGCCTTATTGGCCGGGACATTTTGGCCCAGTTAGGGGTGGTGTTGACCAACGAACACCCTTTGGGGTAATCGCCATTGCTTGGACTTTCCCCATTCCACTCATATGGAGGACTGATACACCTGTGATGGTTAAGCAGTGGCCATTAAAAGGGGAAAGTCTGGAGCATGCTCATCAATTGGTGGAAGAGCAATTTAAACAAGGGCATCTGAAGTTGTCTACCAGTCCATGGAATACTCCTATTTTTGTTATTAAAAAGAAATCCGGGAAGTATCGACTTTTGCATGATTTGCGAGCGGTCAACGACCAAATGGAACCTATGGGATCTTTACAACCTGGCCTGCCAAACCCAGCCATGATTCCACAGGGGTGGCCATTATTAATACTGGATTTAAAGGACTGTTTTTTCACAATTGCCCTACATCCGCAGGATACAAAAAGGTTTGCATTTACTTTACCAGCTATTAATTGGACCAGGCCAGATCGTCGCTTTGAATGGACCGTTCTTCCACAAGGCATGCGGAACTCCCCCACCTTGTGTCAACTGTATGTGGATGCTGCGCTACAGCCTTTGCACCGGAGATGGCCCCAGTGCATGATTTATCATTATATGGATGATATTTTTTTTGCACAGCCCGAGCCGATGACGGATCATCAGGTGGATTTTATCCGTACGGTGCTGTTACAGCATAACCTCGTAATCGCTCCTGAAAAAATTCAGCGGTCGGCACCATGGAGATATTTGGGATGGACCTTAACCGAGCAGACTATTAGGCCTCAGAAGCTGGAACTCACTACTCATATAAGGACACTGAATGATGCACAGAAGCTGCTTGGGGAATTACAATGGCTAAAACCGATAGTCGGGATCCCCAATCACCTCTTGGAACAATTGCGCCCCTTATTGAAGGGCACAGACCCCGCTGTGCCGGTTGCCTTGACAGCTCAGCAACGAGATGCGCTGCAAGGTATCATTGACTGTATAAGCTCTGGACAGGTACAGAGGCGGACCCTTGATTTACCTGTTGATATTATTGTGTGGAACAGCTCTGCACATGTCTTGGGTGCCTTGTCTCATCTTGAAAAGAAAACGGGGGAGCTCAGAGTATTGGAGTGGCTCTCTCCACTGTTACAGCAACAGAGAACTTTGAGAACGAAAATTGACATGATTGCGTCCCTCATAAAGAAAGGACGCCTTAGAGCAATCCAAGTTACAGGAGCAGAGCCTTCCACAGTACGATTGCCCATCAAAAAGGACATGCTTGACTGGTATTTGATGAGCTCTGGGAGCTCCAGGAAGCTCTTTTAGGAGCTGGAGCTGTTGTGGAGACTGGAAAACTGCATCCTAGTCCCCTCCAGTGGATGACAGAATGGGACTGGATAACCAAGCCTATTTGGAGTCTGTCACCATTAAGGGGAGCTATCACGGCCTTTACGGATGCTGGTAAAAAGTCCAGGAGAGCAGCCGTGACATGGAAGCAGCAAGGACAGTGGCGACAGCATTTGCTGGATGCAGATGCCAGGGACAGCCTACAGACATTGGAACTCTTAGCTGTAGTATGGGCGATGATGAATTTGAAAGGTCCTCTGAACATTGTGACTGACTCCCTTTATGTAGCAGGAGTAGCTGCCAGGATTGAGGATGCGGCGATAAAGGAAGTGCAGAATAAGAGACTGTACGAGTTATTGTTACAGCTGAAAAAGGCAACCAGATTAAGAGCAGAAGCTTACTCCATTATCCACATTAGAAGCCATAAATGGGAGCAAGGCCTTGGAGAAGGGAATGCCAGAGCTGAAAAATTTGTGATGGCTTCTGCCAGGCAGATCACGCCTATTAGCAAGCATGTGTTGGCAAGAGAGGCTCATAGCAAGTTCCACCGGAATGCTAAGGGATTGTCTAGGGAGTTTAAGTTGTCTATTACAGAGGCCAGAGCAATTGTTCGCTCTTGCCCCATTTGCAGTCATCATAACGGGGGTCAAGGTTTAGGGGCAGGAGTAAACCCAAGAGGGTTGAAGGCAAATGAGATTTGGCAGATGGATGTTACTCACGTTGCAAGCTTTGGTAGATTGAAGTATGTGCATGTCAGCATTGATACATACAGTAAATTTATCTGGGCTACAGCACAGGCAGGTGAGAAAGCCCTACATGTTCAGAGACATCTTTGTACCTGCTTCGCATTGACAGCTCAGCAACGAGTTGCGCTGCAAGGTATCATTGACTGAATAAGCTCTGGACAGGAACCGAGGCGGACCCTTGATTTACCTGTTGATATTATTGTGTGGAACAGCTCTGCACATGTCTTGGGTGCCTTGTCTCATCTTGAAAAGAAAACGGGGGAGCTCAGAGTATTGGAGTGGCTCTCTCCACTGTTACAGCAACAGAGAACTTTGAGAACGAAAATTGACATGATTGCGTCCCTCATAAAGAAAGGACGCCTTAGAGCAATCCAAGTTACAGGAGCAGAGCCTTCCACAGTACGATTGCCCATCAAAAAGGACATGCTTGACTGGTATTTGATGAGCTCTGGGAGCTCCAGGAAGCTCTTTTAGGAGCTGGAGCTGTTGTGGAGACTGGAAAACTGCATCCTAGTCCCCTCCAGTGGATGACAGAATGGGACTGGATAACCAAGCCTATTTGGAGTCTGTCACCATTAAGGGGAGCTATCACGGCCTTTACGGATGCTGGTAAAAAACGCCTTGAGCCCTACTCTAGCGACGCACGACGTGCCTGCGTCCACCCTCCTGACCATTGGATTGAGTGGTGTCAGGATCTTTCGGTAGAAGTGAAGGCTCCTCAATCACAGCCATGCTTGGGCTGTGGGGACAATAAATGTGCTGCATGGATTGCGCTGGACTGTGGAGGCTGTAATAAGGTGTTTTGGTTGGAGCAATCGACCGTTTGGCAGAACTGGTGCCCAAGCTGCCAATTCTCCTGGAACTTTCAAAACTCGTGGCAGCGAGCACTAAGGGATTTCACAGGGCTTGATTTGAGAGGATCGTGGGACTTGTTTGAAGCCCAGGAGCAAATTATCTTGGCATATGTTACTTGGCAACTTAAGACCTTGTGTGATCTAATAGAAAAGCAAGCGTGTACTCACATAATAGCTTCACACTGTCAAAAGCTTGTGCCCCTCACACAGAGATCCATTGTTGGACCGATTAAAAAGGACTGTGCGGAGGAGGAGGCACTAGACGACTGCATCAAGCAACTTAAGTCCTGTTCTCTTGGCTCCAGAGGGACTGCCAAATTAAAAGGAGGCAGGAAAAGGGGCAAGAAAGGAAAATGAGGACTGCTGTGTTCATAGGGCTGTTGTCGTGTGTATTGGGGTACACTCAGTATAACACACCTCGTGACAATGTTTGGGTGACAATTGCCAATAAGACCAAGCAAAGCTCCATATGTTTAAGTCTTGGTGGGGTGCGTAACCCGTTCAGAACCTGCTTAGCTGGACTTCCGGTATGGAAAGTGGCAGAGTTTAAGAGCTACATCAATAATAACACCCTCATTAACCAGACTCTAATACAGAAGGGTCGTTGCAGTACAAACCCGGGGATAACACCCAGTCAGCAAGACGGATGCTGGCAATGCCGAATTATTCTGGCTTTGAATAAAACATTAGTTTCCCCACCTGAGGAACTTGATCTATTTGGCAGTGCCAACGCCAGCTCGGGAAAAAACACAGGGGGATGGCTTAGCTTTGAACCAGAGGATTCTGGGGGCCTTAATAGGCATAGAAAACACTGGGCAAACTTAGATTCTCACCTTCCGCCGTCAGTGGTACATGCGCAATTGTATAGCCAATGTAAGGGCGGCGGCATTACTGATGGAGAAGGAAGACTTGCAC
>NW_024498392.1:0-3573 GCF_017590055.1 Onychostruthus taczanowskii | reverse complement strand
CCCCTGTGGAGCAGCCAGACTCCCTTTTGCTCAGTACATGGTTTTTCCTCTCAAGGAGCAGGAGCATGACCAGAAGCGGCTGCACTACATGGAGGCTACAGTTGTACAGATGAAAGGAGACTGTGAGAAGCTCAGCTTTGTTTCTGGGACCCTGCAGAAAGACTCTCAAGAAAAGCAGAAAGAAATCGAGGTAGGTGGCTGACACTCCTTTGGTGTCAGAGCACGCCCCAGGCTCTCCTTGTGATTCCAGGCAGGGATCACAAGAATGTCTCCCTGCTCACCTTTTCAGCAGTATGCTTGTTCCAAGTGCATTTCCTCGAGGTTTTTGGGCAGGGGGAGGGGTGTGTTCGTGTGCCCAAGAGGCAGCTCCAACCTTGCGGAGGTGTAATGAGTTACTTTCTGTGCTGAAAGATACTGTTCCAGTCTCTGGAGAAGCTGCAGAAGGAGAAAGCAGATCAGCAGGACATGCTGGCAGCAATGGACATGGTACAGTCTAGAGGGCCCTCTGTACCAGCAGCCCAGGGGCTCCCGGGCAGGGTGACAAATGTCCCTTGTCCCTTGGGGGCTGGGGGGCAGAACTGGTCTGGGGAGGGAGAATTTCCTGACCTCATGGGGTCCCTCACCCTTCAGATGGTGGGACCAAGCTTACCAGGCTGATGGGCAAATGGGGCCACAGCAGCCTGAAAGGGGCATGATGGCCTGGGGGAAGCACTCCTCCCTCTGCCCCTCACACACACTGGCCCTGCCTGTCATTCCTCATCCCTTCCCCACCTCTCTCCTGCCCTTCCCCTCTGCTAGAAGGCAGACAAAGCTGCCTTGGGCAGCAAAGTCAATTGCAGCCAGTTTGATGTTACTATGGAGCGTCTGGATGAGAGGATGCAGGAGTTGCAGAGCCAGATTTCAGGCCAGGAGCAGCACTGGAACAATATGCTGGCTACTCCACCTTTTTGTTATCGCTTTTGCTCATTGCTTCTACCACCCTTATTGTTCAAGCCATTTGTCATCCATTTTGCTCATCCCTGACGGACCCAGCTGGGCAGGAAGGCTTGTGACAAATCAGGCACAGAGTGTGTGCAGTCATGGCAACATCCCTGGACACACTCAGCCTCTCCCAGATGCTGGATCTCGCCATCGAGGTGCCCCAGAAGGGATCTGTTCACTTTGCAGCCATGAGAAAATTGCTGCAGGCCGTGCTGGAGCACCTGGATGTGCAGTACCTGACCAGTGAGGAGCCGTGGCCAGGCCAGCTGAGTGGCCCCTCACTTGCTGATGTGGCCACTAACATAGAAAAGATGAAGAAGGAGATGGAAAACTGCAAGAAACAGATATCTGAGGTACAAGCTCTTCCCAGCCCCTGGGCACTCCCCCACCACACAGCCCCTCCCCACTTCCTCACACAGCCATGCTTGGCTCTGCCCTCACTGCCCTGGCAGAGCCGCTGGCAGGGGCTCTTTGCTGTCTGGATGGGCTTCAGTGCTCTGGCACTGAGCCCAGCTGGGGCAGGTGGCACTGGGCCTCTCCCTGCTCAACTGGCTGTGCCATGGGCTGCCCGTGGCAGGGTGGGGCTCTTTGGGGTGTTGCTGCCTTGGCCATCTCCTCTGACACCCCTGTTTCTCGAACTGTTTCACAGCTTGTTCATGAAGTGATTGTTGGGATACAGGCAGAAGTTTCCCACCTCTCAGAGGATGTTAGGAATATGCAGAAGGCCCAGGTTTGTGCAGACCACTATGGCTGCAAATGTCATTTTGCCTCCGCTCCTTGTCTCTGATACCACTTTCTCCCACAGTCCCGCATGTCAGAGGAAATTAAGAAGATCCAGGACGAGGTGAACTGCTGCTGGGAGCAAGTTTTGGGTCTGAGACTGCAGCCCGTACCCTCTGCGCTGCTGATTGGAGGCTCAGCACCCTTGGCCCTGCTAGATGCATGGACCGTGCTGCCTGCAGAGCCCTGCCAGCCTGGCTGAGCCCGGCCCTGCACTGTCCCCAGTGCTCCACAAACCACAGCAGGGGTCAAGGGCTTGCGGGTCCCCACTGACCCTCCCAGAGGCTCGAGAAGGTGAGGAGTTCCTCGTCCCCACCATGAGGAACTGGCACCTTTGGGACTTGCCAGCCTGAGGCCTGAGGCAGCTGAGGATCTCCCTCCAGGCTTTTCCCTGGAGGGCTCCATGTCACATCCTGGGGCAGCTGGCTGAGGCTGTGCACCTGTTCACAGCTGGATCGCCTGGAGCTGAAGACTTACAGTAACGAGATGGAGGAGACCTGGAACAGGAACATGGAGGAGCTCGAGAATAGGTTGAGGCGTGAAAATGCCGCTGGGTATTGGTGTCTCTGTGCACAGGGACCTGCCATGGCCATGACCACACCTGGCCGTGGGGACAGAGCCAGCAGATCCAGCCTGTTGGGATGGATCTGGTTTTTGGGTTCCTGCAGCAGGTGGACACGGCAGCAGGCGGAGCTGGCAGGGTCATGCCCCTGCAGACAGCACTGCCTGTCCCCTCCTTGGCACAGCAGGATGGTGCCCAGGATGCTACAGTGCTGGGCACTGAGGATCCTCTGCTCCATCCCATAGGAGGCCATTGGTCAATGGCAGTGTCCCCCGTGTGCCACAGAGCTCTGGGGACCATCAGAGCGGCAACTCCACGATGCAGAACATCAAGGCTTCTCCACAGACAAGTGGTCAGCCACAGGCCTCTTTGACACTCCAGAAAAAGGTAGGTATGATGAAGGTGGGGACACAGAATTGTGACTGTGGCTTGATGGCTTTGCTGACTATCCAGCGGGAATCTGTGCCTTCAGTTCCCAGGAAGACCTGGGTTGGGAGGTTTATGGGGGAATGCTGGATTGGGCCCTGCATTGCAGCCAGCTGCCCTCTCCTCCTCAGCCCAGTGTGACCCTGCTGCAGCACAGTGATGGACACATCTCGAAGATCCGTAATGACCAGCATCGTACGGCAATCAGGACACAGGACACATCAGGTATGGCCCTGTTAAGGCATGGGGGTTATCAAGGACAGGGGGCTGATTGTCTGCTGGGTGCAGGTCGGCGGATGAGTACGGCTCTGTGTGCAGATCTGGGCAGGTTGGGATGGGCATTTGGGCTCTGGACTGCTTTGGAAGAGGCAGAAGAATGGAGAAGGACTGACTCATGGGGCAACTAAGCTTGGATCTCTGACGGTCTCTCACTAGGCAGGTGACACTCATGCTGGCCCCTCCTGGGCCGGCAGCATTGCTTCCCCTGGGAAGTGGCAGCTCACCCTTGTCCTTCACCCCCAGGCCCTGCTGCCTCACGAGAGCACCGGCCACGCACAGCTCCCCGACAGGTCTCATGGGCACGAGGGCTCATTCAGCCTCTCCAGCCTCTCCAGCCTCGCCGGACATCAACAGCCCCCAGCCAGCTTGAAAGGACTCATCGCCCAGTGCTCGATCTGTCGATCTGGGACATCTTGTCAGAAGCGAGAAACACCTGTGACAACAGCCATATGACTCTTTAGATGTATTAAGTTAGTTAATAATTAGTTAAGTTGTCAAGTTATTTAGTTAATAAAAATTCTTAAAATTACAGGCAGGGCCTTGTC
>NW_024498391.1:0-3703 GCF_017590055.1 Onychostruthus taczanowskii | reverse complement strand
CTGGGAAAATTTTGGGGATTTTTGGGTTAATTTGGGGAAGATTTTGGGTATTTTTAAGGAAAATTTTGAATTTTTCGGGGATTCTTTAGGAGAAAATTTGGGGGATTTTTAGGGAAAAATGTAATTTTGGGGGGAAAAAATTGGGAAAATTTTGGGGAGTTTGGGGTGAATTTTTGGGTTAATTTGGGGAAAATTTGGGGGATTTTTGGGAACAAAATTGGGAAAATTTTGGGGATTTTATGAAGAAGATTTTGGAGATTTTTGGGTGAATTTTTGAGGTGAATTTGGGGAAAATTTTGGGGATTTTTAAGGAAAATTTTGAATTTTTGGGGATTTTATAGGAGAAAATTTGGGGAAAAATTTGGGGGATTTTTAGGGAAAAATGTAATTTTTGGGGGAAAAATTGGGAAAATTTTGGGGAGTTTTGGGTGAATTTTTGGGTTAATTTGGGGAAAATTTTGGGGATTTTTAGGGAAGCTTTTGAATTTTGGGGGTAAATTTTGGAAAAAATTGGAATTTTTGGGGGAAATTTGGGGGGTTTTTTGGGGAAAAATTTGGGGGATTTTTAGGGAAAAATGTAATTTTTGGGGGAAAAATTGGGAAAATTTTGGGGAGTTTTGGGTGAATTTTTGGGTTAATTTGGGGAAAATTTTTGGGATTTTTAGGGAAAATTTTGAATTTTTGGGGGTTTTTTTTAAGGGGAAATTTGGAATTTTGGGGGGAATTTTGGGAAAAAAATTGGGAAAATTTTGGGGATTTTTAAAGAAAATTTTGGGGAATATTTAGGGATATTTGGGTGAATTTTTGGGGTGAATTTGGGGAAATTTTTGGGATTTTTAGGGAAAATTTTGAAATTTTGGGGGGATTTTTGGGGGAAAATTTGGAATTTTAGGGGATTTTTTGGGAAGATTTTGGCGGGAAAATGTGAGGATTTTGGGGAAATTTTTGGGGATTTTTTAGGGAAAATTTTGAATTTTTGGGAGGGATTTTTGGGGGAAATTTTGGGGAAAATTGGGGAGATATTTGGGGAAAAAATTTGGAATTTTGGGGATTTTTTTGAGAAAAATTTTTGGGCTTTTTTAGGGGAAAATTTTGAATTTTTGGGAGAAATTTTGGGTATTTTTGGGGAAAATTTGGGGATTTTTTGGGGGAAAAATTTGGGATTTTTTGTGGAAAAAATTTGGGATTTTTTGGGGAATTTCTCTCATTTTTCGGGTCTTAAATCTGTAAAAAAAATTGGGAATTTTTATTGAAAACGGCGATTTTTACCAAAAATCAAAATTTCCGACACAAAACACCCAAAATTCGATTTTATTGCCCCAAAAAAAACCCAAAAACGCGAAATCTTCTCTTCCAGAACCTCACAGCACCTGCAAAAAACACCAAAATTGCATAAATTTGCATAAATTAACGATAATTAGCAATTGGGGGATTTTTTGGAGAAAATTTTGGGGATTTTTGGGGGAAATTTGGGGGAAATTTTCAGGAACATTTTGGGATTTTTTGGGGAAATTTGGGGGATTTTGGGGGGAAAATCGAAATCCTAAACCCATTAAAAATGGGATTTTTAAAACATAAAAGTCACATAAAATTGCATAAATCTGCATAAATTTGCATAAATTTGCATAAATTTGTGGATTTGGGGGTGGAGTTTCTGGGGAAAATTTTGGGGATTTTGGGGGGAAAAATCGAAGTCCTAAACCAATTAAAAATATGAATTCAAAATGTAAAAATGGCATTAAATTGCATAAAATTGCATAAAATTATGTGAATTTGCATAAAATTGCGTAAATTTGCATAAATTTATGTAAATTTGCATGAATTTCTGGATTTGGGGTGGAGTTTCTGGGCAAAATTTTGGGGACAATTTTGAGGAAAAACTTGAGTCACAAACACATTAAAAATTCAATATCCAACCACCAAAATTTGCATAAATGTGCATAAATGTGCATAAATTTGCATACATTTTGCATAAGTATGGAACTTTGGGGGGATTTTCTCGGGGAAATTTTGGGGATTTTTGGGGGGGAAAATTGGAGTCGCAAACTCATCGGAAATGGGATTTTTAAAACATAAAATTGACATAAAATCGCATAAAATTTGCATAAACTTGCAAAAATTTGCATAAAATCTGCATATATTTCTGAAATTTTGGGGTGTTTTCTGGGCAAAATTTTGGGGACGATTTTGAGGAAAAACTTGAGTCACAAACACAGTATAAATTCAATATTTGCATAAATGTGCATAAAATTTACATAAATTTGCATACATTTGCATAAATTTGTGGATTTTGGGGGAAGTTTCTGGGGGTAATTTTGGGGATTTTTGGCGTGAAATGTGAGGTGACAAACTCATCGGAAATGGGATTTTTAAAACGTAAAATCGACATAAATTCGCCTAAATTTGCATAAATCTGCATAAATTCGTGGATTTTGGGGGGAAGTTTCTCGGGGAAATTTTGGGGATTTTTGGCGTGAAATGTGAGGTGACAAACTCATCGGAAATGAGATTTTTAAACATAAAATCGACATAAATCCGATAAAATTTGCATAAACTTGCAAAAATTTGCATACATTTTCATACATTTTGCATAAACATGGGGAGATTTTTCTTGGGAAAATTTTGGGGATTTTTGGCGTGAAATGTGAGGTGACAAACTCATCGGAAATGAGATTTTTAAACATAAAATCGACATAAATCCGATAAAATTTGCATAAACTTGCAAAAATTTGCATACATTTGCATACATTTTGCATAAATATGGGGAGATTTTTCTTGGGAAAATTTTGGGGATTTTTGGCGTGAAATGTGGGGTCGCAAACACATAAAAAATGAGATTTTTAAAACATAAAATCGCCATAAAACCGCCTAAATTTGCATAAATCTGCATAAATTTGCATAAATTTGGAACTTTGGGGAGAAGTTTCTAGGGAAAATTTTGGGGATTTTTGGGGGGAAATGTGGGGTGGCAAACTCATCGGAAATGAGATTTTTAAAACATAAAATTGACATAAAATCGCATTAAATTGCCTAAATTTGCATAAATCTGCATAAATCTGCATAAAATCTGCATATATTTCTGAAATTTTGGGGTGTTTTCTGGGCAAAATTTTGGGGACGATTTTGAGGAAAAACTTGAGTCACAAACCCATTAAAAATTCAATATCCAACCACCAAAATTTGCATAAATGTGCATAAATTTGCATAAATTTGCATACATTTGCATAAATTTGTGAATTTTTGGGGGGAAGTTTCTCGGGGAAATTTTGGGGATTTTTGGGGGGGAAAATTGGAGTCGCAAACTCATCGGAAATGGGATTTTTAAAACATAAAATTGACATAAAATCGCATAAAATTTGCATAAACTTGCAAAAATTTGCATAAAATCTGCATATATTTCTGAAATTTTGGGGTGTTTTCTGGGCAAAATTTTGGGGACGATTTTGAGGAAAAACTTGAGTCACAAACCCATTAAAATTTCAATATCCAACCACCAAAATCTGCATAAATATGCATAAATTTGCATAAATTTGCATAAATTTGCATACATTTTGCATAAATATGGGGAGATTTTTCTTTGGAAAATTTTGGGGATTTTTAGGGGGAAATGTGAGGTGACAAACTCATCGGAAATGGGATTTCCAAAAAATAAAATCGCATTAAATTGCATAAATTAGCATAAATCTGCATAAATTTGCATAAA
>NW_024498390.1:0-3705 GCF_017590055.1 Onychostruthus taczanowskii | reverse complement strand
CCCCCCTTTTTTCCCCTTTTCACCCCAAATTCCAGCTCAGCCCCCCGCCCCCAGCCCTGCAATCCCGGGGGATTTTTCCCCAAATTCTGTGGAATTCAGGGATTTCCCCCAAACTCCCGAAATCCAGGGATTTTCCCCCAAACTCCCGAAGACCAGGCATTTCCGAAACTCCCAAAATCCAGGGTTTTCCCCAAACTCCCGAAATCCAGGGATTTCCCCCAAACTCCTGAAATTCCCAGATTTTCCCCCAAACTCCCAAAATCCAGGTTTTCCCCCAAACTCCCAAAATCCAGGGATTTCACCCCAAACTCCTGTAATTAATGGATTTCCCCCAAACTCCCAAAATCCAGGGATTTCCCCCAAACTCCCGAAATCCAGGGATTTCCCCCAAACTCCCAAAATCCAGGGATTTCCCCCAAACTCCCAAAATCCAGGGATTTCCCCCAAAATCCAGGGATTTCCCCAAACTCCCAAAATCCAGGGATTTCCCCCCAAAATCCCGCGGCACTCACGGATGGTGGCGTCGCACTTGGCTGCGGGAGTCGGAATCAGTTTAAAATCAAACGAAAATTAAATCAAAAACCAATTAAATTTCTCATTTCCGGCTCTTTTCCCCCTCACTCACCGAGCTCCGCCCGCAGCTTCCCTAAAAACAGAGAAATTAATCAATAAATTCTAATTAAACAATTGATCCCGGCCCAAAATTAATTATAAACGGCAATATAATCCATTTCAGTCATTAGCAAAATTAATTTTTACCGTAAACGTTCACTAGGAACGAATATTAAATTCATTATAAATAAAATATTAAATTTTAAGAGTGGGTATCGTTAGTTTTAATAATTAATAGGATCAAAATATTATTGGCAGAACCACAAGAATAATTTAAATAATTAATAGGGCTAAAATACTGTTGATAGAATGTCAATAATAATTTTAATAATTAACAGGATCAAAATATTATTGGCAGAACCACAATTATAATTTAAATAATTAATAGGATCAAAATATCATTGGCAGAACCACAATTATAATTTAAATAATTAATAGGATCAAAATATTATTGGCAGAACCACAATTATAATTTAAATAATTAATAGGGTCAAAATATTATTGGCAAAACCACAAGAATAATTCTAATAATTAATAGGGTCAAAATACTGTTAATGGAATGTCAATAATAATTAAAATAATTAATAGGATCAAAATATTATTGGCAGAACCACAATAATAATTAAAATAATTAATAGGATCAAAATATTATTGGCAGAACCACAATAATAACTTTAATAATTAACACGGTCAAAATACTCTTAATGGAACGTCAATAATAATTTAAATAATTAATAGCATCTAAATATTATTGGCAGAACCACAATAATAATTTAAATAATTAATAGGGCTAAAATACTGCTAATAGAACATCAATAATAATTTAAATAATTAATAGGATCAAAATATTATTGGCAGAACCACAATTATAATTTAAATAATTAATAGGGTCAAAATATTATTGGCAAAACCACAAGAATAATTCTAATAATTAATAGGGTCAAAATACTGTTAATGGAATGTCAATAATAATTAAAATAATTAATAGGATCAAAATATTATTGGCAGAACCACAATTATAATTTAAATAATTAATAGGGTCAAAATATTATTGGCAGAACCACAATAATAACTTTAATAATTAACAGGGTCAAAATACTGTTAATAGAACTGCAATAATAATTTAAATAATTAATAGGATCAAAATATTATTAATAGCACCACAATAATAATTTTAAATGGGCATTAGTTAAATTTTGATGGAATATTAATTAATTATTAGAGCCATGCTGTCGTGCATTAGTTAATATTAATAATGACGATTATTAATTTTAATATTAATGGGGTTTAGCTGCAGTGGCAGGCGGGGGCGGGGATCCCAAAATTTGGGGGGAAAAGGGGAGGGATTGGGGCCGAGGAGGGAATTCTGGGGAAGCACCAAAAATCACCCCAAATCACCCAAAAATCACACAAAATCACCCAAAAAGCATGAAAAATCACCCAAAATTACCCAAAAAGCACCCAAAATCAGCAAAAAAATCACCCAAAAAGCACCAAAAATCACCCCAAATCACCCAAAAATCACACAAAATCACCCAAAAAGCATGAAAAATCACCCAAAATTACCCAAAAAGCACCAAAAATCACCCCAAATCACCCAAAAATCACACAAAATCACCCAAAAAGCATGAAAAATCACCCAAAATTACCCAAAAAGCACCCAAAATCAGCAAAAAAATCACCCAAAAAGCACCAAAAATCACCCCAAATCACCCAAAAATCACACAAAATCACCCAAAAAGCATGAAAAATCACCCAAAATTACCCAAAAAGCACCAAAAATCACCCCAAATCACCCAAAAATCACACAAAATCACCCAAAAAGCATGAAAAATCACCCAAAATTACCCAAAAAGCACCCAAAATCAGCAAAAAAATCACCCAAAAAGCACCAAAAATCACCCCAAATCACCCAAAAATCACACAAAATCACCCAAAAAGCATGAAAAATCACCCAAAATTACCCAAAAAGCACCAAAAATCACCCCAAATCACCCAAAAATCACACAAAATCACCCAAAAAGCATGAAAAATCACCCAAAATTACCCAAAAAGCACCCAAAATCAGCAAAAAAATCACCCAAAAAGCACCAAAAATCACCCCAAATCACCCAAAAATCACACAAAATCACCCAAAAAGCATGAAAAATCACCCAAAATTACCCAAAAAGCACCAAAAATCACCCCAAATCACCCAAAAATCTCCAAAAATCAGCAAAAATCAGGAAAAATCAGCAAAAATCACCCAAAAATCTCCCAAAATCACCCCAAAAGCACAACAATCACCCCAAATCACCAAAAATTACCCTAAATCACCCAAAAATCACCCAAAATCACCCCAAATCTCCCCAAAGTCACCCCAAATCACCTAAAATCACCCCAAAATCACCCAAAATCACCCAAAAATCACCCCAAATCACAAAAAATCACCTAAAATTACTCAAAATCACCCCAAATCACCCCAGATCACCCCAAATCATCCCAAATCACCCAAAAATTTCTGATATTTATTTATTTATTTATTTATGGAAGTTCCCAATTTTATTTCTGGTATTTATTTATTTATGTAAATTTCCAATTTTATTTCTAATATTTATTTATTTATTCATTTAATTAATTACTGACATTTTCAGTTTTATTTCTAATGTTTATTTATTTATTCATTCATTCATTTATTTATGTAAATTTCAAGTTTAATTTTTAATATTTATTTATTTATTTATTTACGGATGTTTCCAACTTCATTTCTGATATTTATTTATTTATTCATTTATTTATGGAAATTCCCAATTTCCTTTCTAACAGACGCCTCCACCTCCATTACACCGCGGCACTAATTACCGAGTCCACCGCCAACCCCCAATTAACAGCGATGCTAATTAACCCCTGCTTACCCAGCAGCGCTGTGAGCCTCCCTGAGGGGCGAGAAGACGAGGATGAATCCAGGGAAATCCAAACGGGCCCAAAATCGGGGACTTTGGGCCCAAAATCGGGCACTTTGAGCCCAAAATCGGGTACTTTGGACCCAAAATTGGGCACTTTGGGCCCAAAATCGAGCACTTCGGCCCCAAAATCGGGCACTTTAGGCCCAAA
>NW_024498389.1:675-3711 GCF_017590055.1 Onychostruthus taczanowskii | reverse complement strand
GCCGCGCTGGCAGCGGCACTCGAAGCCGCCGGGGCTGTTGTGGCAGCGCGCCCGCGGGTGGCAGCGCGCCAGCCCCAGCCCGCACTCGTCCACGTCCGGGCACGCCGCGTACGCCCACTGAGGGTCAGCCGCGGGGTCACCCTGAGGGTCACTCTGAGGGTCAGCCTCATGGTCACCCTGATGGTCACTCTGAGGGTCAGCCTGATGGTCACTCTGATGGTCACTCTGAGGGTCAGCACGCTGGTCACTCTGATGGTCACCCTGAGGGTCACCCACGGGGTCACTCTGCTGGTCACCCTGATGGTCAGCACGCTGGTCACTCTGAGGGTCACTCTGCTGGTCACTCTGAGGGTCACTCTGATGGTCAGCACGCTGGTCACTCTGATGGTCACTCTGCTGGTCACTCTGATGGTCACTCTGATGGTCACCCTGATGGTCAGCACGCTGGTCACTCTGATGGTCACCCTGCTGGTCATTCAGCTGGTCTTCCTGATGGTCACTCTGAGGGTCACCCGCGGGGTCACTCTGATGGTCACCCGCGGGGTCACTCTGATGGTCACTCTGAGGGTCACTCGCAGGGTCACCCTGACGGTCAGCACGCTGGTCATTCTGCTGTTCTTTCTGATGGTCACTCTGCTGGTCATTCTGCTGGTCACCCTTGTGGTCACCACGCTGATCACTCTGCTGGTCACTCTGCTGATCTTTCTGCTGGTCACCCTGAGTTGTGGCAGCGCGCCCGCGGGTGGCAGCGCGCCAGCCCCAGCCCGCACTCGTCCACGTCCGGGCACCACTGAGGGTCACTCTGAGGGTCACTCTGAGGGTCACTCTGAGGGTCACTCTGAGGGTCAGCCTCATGGTCACCCTGATGGTCACTCTGAGGGTCAGCCTGATGGTCACTCTGATGGTCACTCTGAGGGTCAGCCTGATGGTCACTCTGATGGTCACTCTGAGGGTCAGCACGCTGGTCACTCTGATGGTCACCCTGAGGGTCACCCACGGGGTCACTCTGCTGGTCACCCTGATGGTCAGCACGCTGGTCACTCTGAGGGTCACTCTGCTGGTCACTCTGAGGGTCACTCTGATGGTCAGCACGCTGGTCACTCTGATGGTCACTCTGCTGGTCACTCTGATGGTCACTCTGATGGTCACCCTGATGGTCAGCACGCTGGTCACTCTGATGGTCACCCTGCTGGTCATTCAGCTGGTCTTCCTGATGGTCACTCTGAGGGTCACCCGCGGGGTCACTCTGATGGTCACTCTGATGGTCACTCTGCTGGTCACCCGCGGGGTCACTCTGATGGTCACTCTGAGGGTCACTCGCAGGGTCACCCTGACGGTCAGCACGCTGGTCATTCTGCTGTTCTTTCTGATGGTCACTCTGCTGGTCATTCTGCTGGTCACCCTTGTGGTCACCACGCTGATCACTCTGCTGGTCACTCTGCTGATCTTTCTGCTGGTCACCCTGATGGTCATCATGCTGGTCACTCTGATGGTCACTCAAGTGGTCACTCCGGTAGCCATTGGGGTCACTGTGCTGGTCACTCCGCCGGCCATTGGGGTCACTCTGCTGGCCACTCTGCTGGTCACGCCGGTGGCCATTGGGGTCACTCTGCTGGCCACTCTGCTGGTCACTCCGGTGGCCATTTGGGTCACTCTGCTGGCCATTGGGGTCACTCTGGTGGTCACTCTGAGGGTCATTCAAGTGGTCACTCAGGTGATCACTCCGGTGGCCGTTGGGATCACCCTGCTGGTCATTCTGTCGGTCACTCTGCTGGTCACTCTGGTGGCCATTGGGGTCACTCTGGTGGTCACTCTGAGGGTCATTCAAGTGGTCACTCAGGTGATCACTCCGGTGGCCATTGGGATCACCCTGCTGGTCATTCTGTTGGTCACTCTGCTGGTCACTCTGGTGGCCATTGGGGTCACTCTGCTGGTCACTCTGCTGGTCACTCCGCTGGTCACTCTGCTGGTCACTCCGGTGGTCACTCCGGTGGTCACTCAGCTGGTCACTCCGGTGGTCACTCCGGTGGTCACTCAGCTGGTCACTCCGGTGGTCACTCCGGTGGTCACTCAGCTGGTCACTCCGGTGGTCACTCCGGTGGTCACTCAGCTGGTCACTCCGGTGGTCACTCCGGTGGTCACTCAGCTGGTCACTCCGGTGGTCACTCCGGTGGTCACTCAGCTGGTCACTCCGGTGGTCACTCCGGTGGTCACTCAGCTGGTCACTCCGGTGGTCACTCCGGTGGTCACTCAGCTGGTCACTCCGGTGGTCACTCCGGTGGTCACTCAGCTGGTCACTCCGGTGGTCACTCCGGTGGTCACTCAGCTGGTCACTCCGCTGGTCACTCTGCTGGTCACTCTGGGCCAAGGCCACCGAGCAGTTGGGGAAGTGGTGCAGCCCCGAGAAGTCGCCCTCGAAGCACCTGGGAGGGGAAAATTTGGGGTTTTTTGGGGGATTTTGGGGGATTTTGGGGATTTTTGGGGGATTTTGGGGGATTTTGGGTTTTTTTGGGGATTTTGGGAATGGTAAAATGGGAAAAAAAGGGGAAAAATTGAGATGAGGGTCAAAAAAACCTCACCAAAATGAGGATGAAAAAACGGCAGAATCTAGGTGGAAAAAAATCTCCAAAATCAACACCAAAAATACCCAAAAAACCCCAAAATCAGCACAAAAAAAACCCCCAAATCAGCCCCAAAAAAAACCAAAATCAGCCAAAAAAAACCCCCAAATCACCCCCAAAAAAACCCAAAAATCAGCCCAAAAAAAACCCCAAATCAGCCCCAAAAAAACCCAAAATCAGCCAAAAAAACCCAAAATCAGCCCCAAAAAAACCCAAAATCAGCCCAAAAAAACCCCCAAATCAGCCCCAAAAGAACCCAAAATCAGCCAAAAAAACCCCAAATCAGCCCCAAAAAACCCCAAAATCAGCACAAAAAAACCCCCAAATCAGCCCCAAAAAACCCCAAATCAGCCCCAAAAAAAACCCAAAATCAGCCAAAAAACCCCCCAAATCAGCCCAAAAAAACCCAAAATCA
>NW_024498389.1:0-535 GCF_017590055.1 Onychostruthus taczanowskii | reverse complement strand
AAATCCCCCGGATCCCGGGACCCCCCGAAGCCCCCAGACCCAATTCGAGCCCCCAGACCAAATTCGAGCCCCCAGACCCAATTCAAGCCCCCCAAGGCGCCCCAAACCCTGAAATTCCCAGACCTTGTTGCACTTCCAGCACCCAAAACCGCCCCAAAATCCCCAAAATCCCCCAAAATCCCCCGGATCCCGGGACCCCCCGAAGCCCCCAGACCCAATTCGAGCCCCCAGACCAAATTCGAGCCCCCAGACCCAATTCAAGCCCCCCAAGGCGCCCCAAACCCTGAAATTCCCAGACCTTGTTGCACTTCCAGCACCCAAAACCGCCCCAAAATCCCCAAAATCCCCCGGATCCCGGGACCCCCCGCAGCCCCCAGACCCAAATGAAGCCCCGAGACCCAAGTGAAGCCCCCAGACCCATTTCAGACCTGCCGAGGGCGGGGTTCCGCCTCTGCCCGCACCAGCCGCACTCGTGCTGGCTCAGACACTCCTGGCAGGAGCCGAGCTGGGAGCAGCCCCGGCACTGGGGGGCGGA
>NW_024498388.1:0-3712 GCF_017590055.1 Onychostruthus taczanowskii | reverse complement strand
TCTAATTTTCATTTTCTCCCCTTTTTCTTCCTTTTTCTCAATTTTCTCTTCATTTTTCTCTATTTTTCCCCATTATTTTTCCCCTATTATTCATTTGCTGCCAAGGTGGGGAAACCCCAACTTCCACCCAAAATCCCCCAAAAATCCCTTTCATTGCCTTTTTCCCAATTTTCCCCCTTTTTTCCCTTTTTTTTCCTGATTTTTTTTATGATTTTTTTCGATTTTTTTAATGATTTTTTTCGATTTTTTTTCTGATTTTTTTCTCATTTTTCCTTCATTTTTCTCCCATTTTTCTTCATTTTTTCCCTATTTTTTCCCATTTTTTTCTCATTTTTTCTTGATTTTTCTTCTAATTTTCTTTTTCTCCCTTTTCTTCATTTTCTCTTTATTTTTCCCAATTTTTTCCTTTTTTTACCCCCATTTCCCCCATTATTTTGTCCCTATTGCTCATCAACGCTGCCAAGGTGGGAAAATCCCCAAATTCCACCCAAAATCCCAAAAAATTCCTTTCATTGCCTTTTTCCCAACTTTTCCACCCATTTTCCCCCTTTTTTCCTGATTTTTTTATGATTTTTTTCGATTTTTTTATGATTTTTTTCGATTTTTTTATGATTTTTTTCGATTTTTTTATGATTTTTTTCGATTTTTTTATGATTTTTTTCGATTTTTTTATGATTTTTTTCGATTTTTTTATGATTTTTTTCGATTTTTTTTCTGATTTTTTTCTCATTTTTCCTTCATTTTTCTCCCATTTTTCTTCATTTTTTCCCCTATTTTTCCCCCATTTTTTTCCTCATTTTTTCTTGATTTTTTTCTAATTTTCATTTTCCTCCCTTTTCTTCATTTTCTCTTTATTTTTCCCAATTTTTTCCTTTTTTTACCCCCATTTCCCCCATTATTTTGTCCCTATTGCTCATCAACGCTGCCAAGGTGGGAAAATCCCCCAAAATTCCACCCAAAATCCCAAAAATCCCTTTCATTGCCTTTTTCCCAACTTTTCCCCCTTTTTTCCCTTTTTTTCCCCTTTTTTTTAGCTTTTTTTCTGATTTTTTTATGATTTCTTTAAATTTTTTTTATGATTTTTTTCTCATTTTTCCTTCATTTTTTTCCCATTTTTCTTCATTTTTTTCCCTATTTTTTCCCCATTTTTTCCTCATTTTTTCTTGATTTTTTCTTGATGTTTTCTAATTTTCATTTTCTCCCCTTTTTCCTCATTTTTCTCCATTTTCTCTTCATTTTTCACCATTTTTTCCCCATTATTTTTCCCCTATTATTCATTACTTTGCTGCCAAGGTGGGGAAACCCCCAAAATTCCACCCAAAATCCCCAAAATCCCTTTCATTGCCTTTTTCCCAACTTTTCCCCCCATTTTCCCCCTTTTATTTGCATTTTTCCTGATTTTTTTATGATTTTTTTCGATTTTTTTATGATTTTTTTCGATTTTTTTTCTGATTTTTTTCTCATTTTTCCTTCATTTTTCTCCCATTTTTCTTCATTTTTTCCCCTATTTTTCCCCCATTTTTTTCCTCATTTTTTCTTGATTTTTTTCTAATTTTCATTTTCCTCCCTTTTCTTCATTTTCTCTTTATTTTTCCCAATTTTTTCCTTTTTTTACCCCCATTTCCCCCATCATTTTTCCCCTATTATTCATTACTTTGTTTCCAAGGTGGGAAAACCCCCAAAATTCCACCCAAAATTTCCTAAATTCCCTTTTTCCCAATTTTCTCCCCCATTTTCCCCTTTTTTCCCTGTTTTATTTCCATTTTTTATGATTTTTTTTGATTTTTTAATGATTATTTTTCTCATTTTTTCCAATATTTTTCTCATTTATTTTTCCCCTATTATTCATTACTTTGTTGCCAAGGTGGAAAAACCCCCAAAATTCCACCCAAAATATCTTAAATTCCCTTTTCCCAATTTTCTCCCACATTTTCCCCTCTTTTATTTGCATTTTTCTTGATTTTTTTATGATTTTTTTTGATTTTTTAATGATTATTTTTCTCATTTTTCCAATATTTTTCAATTTTCTCCCCCATTTTCCTCTTTTATTTGCATTTTATTTCCATTTTTTATGATTTTTTTTGATTTTTTAATGATTATTTTTCTCATTTTTTCCAATATTTTTCTCATTTTTTTCTTTATTTTCTCTTTATTTTCCCTTATTTTCATTTTTTCCCTTTTTCTCTTTTTTCTCCCTTTTCCCAATACTCTCATTTTTCCTTGTTTTTCCCATTTTTTCTCATTTTTCCTCAATTTTACCTCATTTCCCCCTTATTTTTCCCTATTTTTTATTCCCCCAATTTTCCTCCATTTTCCCCTTTTTTTTTCTGATTTTCTCCTTATTTTTCCCTCATTTTTTCATTTATTTTCCCCCATTTTCCCTTTTTTCCCCCTTGTTTTTTTAGCATTTTCATGATTTTTTTACTCATTTTTAATCTCATTTTTCCTGATTTTTCTCCTATTTTTTCTGTTTTTTTTTTCTTTTTTTTCCAATTTTTTTCTCCCATTTTTTTTCTGATTTTGTCCTTTTTTCTGCTTTTTTTCTTATTTTTTTCCTAATTCTTTCTCCCATTTTTTCCTGTTTTTTTTTTCTCTTTTTTCTCTCTTTTTTCTTGATTTTTCTCCCATTTCCCTTTTCCCAATACTCTCATTTTTCCTTGTTTTTCCCATTTTTTCTCATTTTTCCTCAATTTTCCCTTATTTTTCCCTATTTTTTATTCCCCCAATTTTCCTCCATTTTCCCCTTTTTTTTTCTGATTTTCTCCTTATTTTTCCCTCATTTTTTCATTTATTTTCCCCCATTTTCCCTTTTTTCCCCCTTGTATTTTTAGCATTTTCACGATTTTTTTTACTCATTTTTTCTCCCATTTTTTCCTGATTTTTCTCCCATTTTTTCTGGTTTTTTTTCTTATTTTTTCTGATTTTTTTCTCCCATTTTTTTTCTGATTTTGTCTTTTTTTTCTGCTTTTTTTCTTGATTTTTTTCCTGATTCTTTCTCCCATTTTTTCCTGATTTTTTCTCTCTTTTTTCTTGATTTTTCTCCCATTTTTTCCTGATTTTTTTTCTTTTTTCTCACTTTTTTCTTGATTTTTCTCCCATTTTTTCCTGATTTTTTTCTCTTTTTTCTCACTTTTTTCTTGATTTTTCTCCCATTTTTTCCTGATTTTTTCTCCCATTTTCCCTGATTTTTTCCTTATTTCCCCCCATTTTCCTCCATTTTTTCTTCATTTTTTCCCCTTTTCCCTTCATTTTTTTCCTGATTTTTTTGGTCATTTTTTCCTTTTTCCCAATTTTCCCCTTTTCCTCCCCCAAAATTCCCAAATTTCTCCCAAATCCACCCCCAAAATTCCCACTTTTATCCCCCCAAAATCCCAATTTCCCCTCCAAAATTCCCTTTTTTTTTCCTTTCCCCCCAAAATTCCCAATTTTCCCTCCCAAAATTCCCAAATTTTCCCTTTTTCCTCCAATTTCCTCCCTAAAAATCCCTTTTCCCCCCAAATTTCCTCCCAAAATTCCCAATTTTTCCCCTAAAATCCAAATTTTACTCCCAAAATCCCCCAAAATTCCCATTTTTTTCCTTTTTCCCCCAAAATTCCCAATTTTCCCTCCCAAAATTCCCAAATTTTCCCTTTTTCCTCCAATTTCCTCCCTAAAAATCCCTAAATTTCCTCCCAAAATTCCCCATTTTTTTCCCCTAAAATCCAAATTTTAC
>NW_024498387.1:6088-7166 GCF_017590055.1 Onychostruthus taczanowskii | reverse complement strand
ATCTATGGCTTTTCTTTGTATTTAATTGTATTTCAAGCAAATTTTAAAATTGGGATTGTTTGGCAAAATTCTAACTTCAACATTTTGATTTGAGCCATAAAAATATTGCCTCTGATTTGGTTTGCTATTTTTTTAATGTGGAAAAGCAATGTGAGCATCTATGGCTTCTGTTTGTATTTAATTGTATTCCAAGCAAATTTTAAAATTGGAATTGTTTGGCAAAATTCTAACTTTGACATTTTGATATGAGCCATAAAAATATTGCCTCTGATTTGGCTTGCTATTTTTTTTAATGTGGAAAAGCAATGTGAGCATGGCTTTTGTTTGTATTTAATTGTAATCCAAGCAAATCACTTTTAAAATTGGAATTGTTTGGCAAAATTGAATTGTATATGATATTATAAAGCGTTGAAGCTGTGGACACAAGCTGTTTTATATAAGGCAAAAAACATAATTCCAAGTGATTTCACCTCAAATTTATCTTTCCTTCTTCCATTTCTCTTAACTGCCCCCCAATCCCCCTCCCCACAGACCAAGTACGACTTCACCTCGTGCCGGGGCGTGCTCATCATCTGCCTCGTGGTGCTCGTGCTCTTCTCCATCCTCTGCATCTTCATCCGCAGCCGCATCGTGGACATCGTCTACGCCTCGCTGGGGGCCCTGCTCTTCACCTGCGTGAGTGGGGGGCTGCCACCCCCCAGCTGCTGAGGGTGCCGCCGGCGCCCTTGGGTGCTCCAGCGCCGTGGGGGTGTGGAGGGTGCAGGGTGTGCTTGGCTGGTTTGGGGTGGGGGGATTTCCTCCTGCCCCCCACACTGCCCCATCCCGCAGTTCCTGGTGGGGAAGGGAGCAGGGTGTGGGTCAGGATGGATGGGACAGGGTGTGCTTGGCTGGTTTGGGGTGGGGGGATTTCCTTCTGCCCCCCACACTGCCCCATCCTGCAGTTCCTGGCGGTGAAGGGAGCAGGGTGTGGGTCAGGGTGGATGGGGCAGGGTGGATGGGGCAGGGTGTGGGTCAGGGTGGATCCTGCAGGGTGGATGGGGCAGGGTGTGGGTCAGGGTGGATGGGGCAGGGTGGATGG
>NW_024498387.1:3017-4611 GCF_017590055.1 Onychostruthus taczanowskii | reverse complement strand
CCTCTGATTTGGCTTGCTATTTTTTTTAATGTGGAAAACCAATCTGAACATCTATGGCTTCTGTTTGTATTTAATTGTATTCCAAGGAAATCACTTTTAAAATTGGAATTGTTTGGCAAAATTGAATTGTACATGATATTATAAAGCATTGAAGCTGTGGACACAAGCTGTTTTATATAAGGCAAAAAACATAATTCCAAGTGATTTCACCTCAAATTTATCTTTCCTTCTTCCATTTCTCTTAACTGCCCCCCAATCCCCCTCCCCACAGACCAAGTACGACTTCACCTCGTGCCGGGGCGTGCTCATCATCTGCCTCGTGGTGCTCGTGCTCTTCTCCATCCTCTGCATCTTCATCCGCAGCCGCATCGTGGACATCGTCTACGCCTCGCTGGGGGCCCTGCTCTTCACCTGCGTGAGTGGGGGGCTGCCACCCCCCAGCTGCTGAGGGGGGCAGTGCCGCCGGCGCCCTTGGGTGCTCCAGCGCCGTGGGGGTGTGGAGGGTGCAGGGTGTGCTTGGCTGGTTTGGGGGGGGGGGCTTTCCTCCTGCCCCCCACACTGCCCCATCCCGCAGTTCCTGGTGGGGAAGGGAGCAGGGTGTGGGTCAGGATGGATGGGACAGGGGGTGCGGCGCTGGGTTGGGGCGGGGGGATTTCCTTCTGCCCCCCACACTGCCCCATCCTGCAGTTCCTGGCGGTGAAGGGAGCAGGGTGTGGGTCAGGGTGGATGGGGCAGGGTGGATGGGGCAGGGTGTGGGTCAGGGTGGATGGGGCAGGGTGGATGGGGCAGGGTGTGGGTCAGGGTGGATGGGGCAGGGTGGATGGGGCAGGGTGTGGGTCAGGGTGGATGGGGGTGCCTGGCTGATTTGGGGAGGGGGCTTTCCCCCCACCCTGACACCGCCCCACCCGCAGTTCCTGGCGGTGGACACGCAGCTGATCCTGGGGAACAAGCAGCTGGCGCTCAGCCCCGAGGAGTACATCTTCGCCGCGCTCAACCTCTACACCGACATCATCAACATCTTCCTCTACATCCTCGCCATCATCGGCAGGGCCAAGGAGTAGCCCCCGCCTCCCCCGGCCCCTCCCCGGTCGCCGCCCCCTCCCCCCAGCCGGGTTTGGATGGGGCAGGGTGGATGGGGCACGGTGTGGGTCAGGGTGTGTGGGGCAGGGTGGATGGGGCAGGGTGGATGGGGCCCCGCGGCCCCCTGCTCCTCCCCGCTGTGAATACGATTGTCCCCCCCCACTCCCTTTGCGTTGAACTGGAAGCACTTTGGAACCCCCTGTGTCCCGTCCTGTCCCCGCCACGCTGTCCCCTCCCTGTCACCCCTGTCCCTTGCGCAGGCAGGGGCGGTGCCAGCAGCACTGCAGACCCTCTGAGCTGCTGTCCCTGCCCTGTGGCACCTCCAGACATCCCCGAGGCACCGTTCCCACCTGGGGGTTCCACCTGAACCCCTCGAGCCACTGTCTGTCCCCAGACCCCCTGAGCCAGACCCTCCTGCTCTGAGCCACTGTCCTGTGGAGACACCCCCAGACCCCCCCCGAGCCACCAGCCCTGCCCATTGCCACCTGCCTGTCCCCACCCCCCCGAGCCACAG
>NW_024498387.1:0-2738 GCF_017590055.1 Onychostruthus taczanowskii | reverse complement strand
CCCCCCCCGTGCCCTCCCCCATCCTGGTCCAGCTGTTAATAAATTGTCTTGTTCATCTCCCACGGCTCTGGCTCCATCCCAGCGTGTCCTGCTGTGCCCAGCTCCCGGTGTCCCCAGCTGGGCTCAGGTGGCACCAGGGCTGAGGGAGCTCAGGACAAGAAGGCTCAGGAGGGACCCCAGCAGGACCAGGTGAGGCTGGCTCCTGTTTCCTGAGGTTTAGGTGGGATATTGGGGAAAATTCCCTGCTGGGAAGGGCTGTGCAGCCCTGGCACCGCTGCCCCAGGCAGGGCTGGACTCCCCATCCCCGGGGGGATTTGACAGATGTGACACTTGGGGACATGGCAGTGCCCTGAGCCACGCTGGACCCGGTGGCCTCAGAGGCTTTTCCACCCAACCCAAACCATTCCATGATTCCTCGATGCCCAGCCCAGCCTGGCATCACCTTGGCAGCTCCAGCCCTGGCCAATATTTCTGTCTCCGCATTCTCCCTCGGGAGACATTCCCTGCTCTTCCTTTGCTGCTCCCAGGTCTCTGCTGTTTGAGAGTTTTCAAGAGCAAGCTTTTAAGGCTTTTAAGGTGGCATCAGCAAAAGGAGGTTTGGAATAAAAGCAGTACAAGCTGCTCCTGTGCAGGGGCTGGGGGTTCTCCAGCACAGCGAGGGTGAGGCCCCTGCAGGGAATGCTCCAAGGCTCCCAGAAGTGTTTGCAGGTCGCAGCAGAGAGGCTGGACTTTGGCCACGGTGGTTTTCCATCCCGGCACCAATCCGGGCCAGGAGCTCTCTCTGGGAGTTCCACAGAGACAATGTTCCACTGGGGCTGTTCTTCAGGCAGGAAAAATGAGTTCCCAGGGCTGTTGGTTAAAGGAGGAGCTGGTTATCCAGCAGGAATTGCTGGGAGCAGGCTGTGCTCCCGATGAGCTCGGAGGAGCTCGGCACAGCGCTGCTCCTGGGGGTCTGGGGGCGTTTCTGAGACCACGGAGCAGTGGGAAGGGGGTGCAGCACCCCACTGTCCCTGGGGCTCCACATCCCCCTGCTCTTCCTGGGGGTCCAGATCCAGCCTTTCCTCTCCCAGGGCTGCCCAGCTCTCTCCCTGTCCCTGTCCCTGTCCCAGCTCTCTCTGTCCCCTGTCCCTGTCCCTGTCCGTCCCTGTCCCTGTCCCAGCTCTCTCTGTCCCTGTCCCTGTCCCAGCTCCCTCCCTGTCCCCTGTCCCTGTCCCAGCTCTCCCTGTCCCTGCTCTCTCTGTCCCTGTCCCTGTCCCAGCTCTCCCTGTCCCTGTCCCAGCTCTCTCCCTGTCCCTGTCCCTGTCCCTGTCCCTGTCCCTGTCCCTGTCCCTGTCCCTGTCCCTGCTCTCTCTGTCCCTGTCCCTGTCCCAGCTCTCCCTGTCCCTGTCCCAGGGCTGTCTCCCTGTCCCTGTCCCTGTCCCAGCTCTCCCTGTCCCTGTCCCAGCTCTCCCTGTCCCTGTCCCAGCTCCCTCCCTGTCCCCGTCCCTGATTCCCAGAGCACAGCCTGGCTGATTTGCTGGCTCGGGGCCGCCCCTGCGGAGCAGTGCAGCCCTGGCAGCTTCTCCTCTCTCCTCCCCTCCGGATTCCACCCTGCGGCCTCGTTTGTTTATTTGTGTAAATCCTTCCCCAGCACCTGTCGTGCTGCTGCTGTCCCTGTGCCACCCCTGAGGCCATGTGAGTGTCACACGCAGGATCCCCGGGGCTGTCCCCGTGTCCCACAGCCTCGGGGCTGTCCTGGCTGTCCCTGTGTCCCCTTGGCTCCAGGGCTGTCCCGGCTGTCCCTGTGTCCCACAGCCCTGGAGCTGCCCTGGCTGTCCCTGTCCCACAGCCCCGGGGCTGTCCCGGCTGTCCCTGTGTCCCCTTGGCTCCAGGGCTGTCCCGGCTGTCCCCGTGTCCCACAGCCCTGGGGCTGTCCCGGCTGTCCCTGTGTCCCTCTGGCCCCTGTGCTGCCTCCTGCCCTGGCTGTCCCCGTGTCCCACAGCCCTGGGGCTGTCCTGCCTGTCCCCACGTTCCACTGGCCCCAGGGCCATCCTGGCTGTCCCCATGTCCCCTTGGCTCCAGGGCTGTCCTGCCTGTCCCCGTGTCCCACAGCCCTGGGGCTGTCCCGGCTGTCCCCATGTCCCTCTGGCCCCTGTGCTGCCTCCTGCCCTGGCTGTCCCCGTGTCCCCTTGGCTCCAGGGCTGTCCTGGCTGTCCCCGTGTCCCACAGCCCTGGGGCTGTCCCAGCTGTCCCCATGTCCCTCTGGCCCCTGTGCTGCCTCCTGCCCTGGCTGGCCCCGTGCCCGCAGTGCCAGGGGAGGCACTGGGGCTGCAGCCAGGGCCAGGAGCAGCTGCTGGGCCAGTGACGCTGCCAGAGGCCGAGCCCCTCGGGGGCTCTGTGTGGGGGGCTGGTTCTGGGGTGGGAGTGGGGCAGGCACTGAGCCCTTCCCCCTCGGATCACCCTGCCAGCTCTGGGCCTCAGCACGGAGGAGACGTGGAGCTCCTGAAGTGAGTCCAGAGCAGGCCACGGAGATGCTTCAAGGGGTGAAGCCCCTCTGCTGTGGGAGAAGAATCCAGGGAGACACCAAAGCCACTTCCACCGGCTAAAGGAGCTCCAGGAGAGCTGGGGACAGACTTTGGACAAAGCAAGGAGGGGGAAAGGCAAGGGGGAATGGCTCCCCACTGCCACAGGGCAGTCAGGTGGGATATTGGGAAGGAATTCCCTGCAACAGCGGCGATGCCCTGGCACAGGCCGCCCAG
>NW_024498386.1:0-3709 GCF_017590055.1 Onychostruthus taczanowskii | reverse complement strand
AAAAAAAAATCACATGCAGCAGTTATAATGAAGCAAAAACTTTACTCACTGGCATTTCCTGAAAAGGGCAAGTTATGGTAAAATGTCTCAAATTAATGAGATAGCTAAGAAAAGTAGAAAAATGTTCATTGAACCTTGGAAAGTGTTTTAATGTAAGCATTAGGAAAATCATGTACATAGCAAACAATCCCCAAACCATCTATTTTAAGATATTTTCACTTCCAAATTATCCAAGGGAATGAAATGAAAATTATGCAACTCAGAAGTATTTTATGGCTGGTTTTCAGGAGGGGAGGGCAAAGAATTCTGCTCAGTTTCGTAACTACTGGGAGAAGATTTGCACAGATTATTTTGTCTCTCTTATCCAGTTAAAATGCAGACACTGTCAAACTCTGGGCAAATCTTTTATCATCTCTCTGCTTCACTTCGCTATTTACAAATTGCAGGCTGTACTCCCTATCCCAGGAATATTTCATAAGTGTTGTGATTATGCAGTGATTTACACTACATGTAAATGCCTGGGGCAGATGTAGGGAAGCATGTCATGATCCCTTGGTTCATTTCTTGGAGTATCTCAAGATTTCATAACCGTCTCGTCACAAGAGGAGACTTTGGGTTGTTTCCACCTGCATTAAATCCTCTAGCTCTGCCAGCATTCAAAATCTCACTGTCTGTGTGCACAAGTCTTTGTACTTTAAAGCCTGAAGATGAAAAAGGAGATGTGGCCTTGGGGTGATAGCCATGGACCACAAACTCAGGCAATTTGAATTCCCTTCTCAGCTATGCTGCAGCAATTTTCCAATAAAATATTCAAAGCATGAAAGACTTACACTGGCTTAACACTTCTAAGGGAACTAAATTAAGCAGGTATTAAACCCCACTATTACACAGGCCCTAATGTCGGTCTGGTTGAAGTGAGATTTAGATTATTAACTTTTTAAAAGACCAATCCAAGCTAGTGCAACATGCCTGTAACAAAGCAGATAGGCCGTGGAAGACTGCTGAAATGAGTAATTACCATTTCCAATGTGATAGCAGGGAAAATAACAGAGGGTTTAACTTCCCAGTAATTCAGGTTGTGTCTGCCTGACTGACTAGGATCTCTGCACCATGGTATTTGAAGCAGTCAGGTGTTCTCTTTTTACAGAGTAAAAGAAGAGTCAATTAGTGCCTAATCAGCAGGAAAAACACAGATGAGTAAGAATTAGTTACTGCCGCATCAAGTTTCCAAGATATAGGTTGAATAGGAGTTTATAATGACAGGATGAATTTAAATGTACATTTTTTCTAGACCCTAAAGTACAGGTTATTCATTCAGGGTAGATCATTGCTTTTAGTGAAAATTTGCATTAGCTGAAGGTATTTCCTCAGTACATAATTTGGACATATATTTTGCAGTTTATGAAAGTACTTCCATGTATATTAATTTTCTTTCTATTTAAAAATATCTACCTTACCTTTTTATAACATTTGAAATATTAAATAAATACCATAAAGACACAGTATATGAAATTGATTGTCTAAATTTTTTAGCTTCTTTTTTCCTTTGGACACAGCCAGAAACAAATGCATAAGAAAACCAAATGAGGTGAAGTAGTGTATCCATGCAAAAAGGAATTTATTTTCCATCTTTTAGTACTGCTATGATATTTTACCTTTCTTGAAGGTAAGCTTTGATTAGGCCATGCAATGGGCATTGCTGACATGTAATTACAAGGTGACTGTTTTAGGGGGTTAGCAGTTAACCATTCTTCTGTAAGTGCTGTTTCCAGTATTGTCATTACTTCAGAGTGAAGCTGAAAGACAATTAGGCATTTGACTGCCCCTGAGAGTCACTTCTACTTGTGCTTTCCAGGATCTCATGAAACCTTTGGGCAATCAGATACCATTAAATGGTATAAACAAGCCGAGGGAGGGTCCACATTCAGATGCCCTCCCACTGCCAGTGGAAGGAAAGGCTTTGCATTGATGCAGAAGTGATCAGGTCTAGGGTGTTACAGCCACATCTCCAGTTTCTTGTTTCCTAGCATGCATTTTCTTCTACTGCAAAGTAGTGTCTTGTATTTAAAGACCCTTAAGAAAAACCCCAACCAAACAAATATAGACAGGAAATCAAGAGCAGTACCTTAAGCTTCAGCCTGGAGTTTGTACAGTGATTGTCCTCCCCTTTTTCATAACTGTTTAAGTGTTTTGCAGGTAGCCCCAGTATAAATACACTCTAAGCATCTGGCCAGCATCTTAGGCTCTTTTTAAGTAATCAGGAGGCCAAGGTAGATCCCCACAGTTTCTTCAGTAGGAGCCCAGCCCCCAGAGTAAGAGTCGGACCAACACAAGTGCCTGTCTGTGAGCAGGGAAGGGGCAAGAGGAAGAGTTTATCTTTCTGTCCTGACTTGACATATATTTGACATTACATCCATGTTATACATCTGTAATGTCAGTTTGGACCTTGGTCAGTGCTCGTCCTAACACTTCAGAAAATCTCAATGTACTCTATTTGAAATCTGAGTTAACCTTTTTGGAGGTTTGTGAGGATGAAGGAAATCCAGTGTGGTTCCTCACCCCTCTTTCCTCCCCCAGTCTGAGCTCTGAGCTCCACAGTGCTCAGTGAGGCTCTGCAGGGCTGATGTGGGCAATGGGAAGGCTGTTGGAGCAAATGTGAGTGCTGCAAAGACACCAGAAGACTTCCTTTGTGCTGACAAGGTGGGTCATGGAGAGCGTGGTCTGCAGGTTGTAGTAATTTTGGAGCCAAAGTAATTTCGGAGCTGAAGACACACATACTCTGCTGTCTCAAAGCCTTCTGGTTATTAACTGAATGCAAAATATCCTTCATGTAAAACAGTGTTGAAGCACAGTTGAGGAAGCTCTGCAGAAATACAGCTCTTTTGTTTATATGTGTTATTGCATGAATAATTGTACTGAAAGTAGAAATAGATATCAAAAGCACAGGTATTTTTATTCATGGAGAGAGAAACATATAGGAAAAGTTTGAAATTAGTGGTTAAGAGGTGAAGGCTGTTACAACTCATTTCTTTGGTAAATCATCTCCTACTTAATTTTAATGTCAACTCTGACAAGCTTATGTTTCTCCAGAGCAAGAATCCTTGACATAGTTAATGGTTTAGAGAATAAGTCTTCACAAAAGTCATTGCAAATGTAACCTCCCTTTACCCTAATCCTTTACCCTCCCCCCACTCACGACTTCCATGGAAATTATTTTAACATAATGGCATCCTCTGGGAAAAGGTGTCAGAAGATAATGAGAATATTTGGCAAAGTTACAAACTAGGAGATATACAGAAGGTCTTAAGGGGGTTTAGTCTGCAGCACTGCCAGAGAGATAGTGCAATAAATGCTTCACTGATTACTGACTCACAGGAATCTGTGGGGAATCAGACTTATTTTCTCCTTTTACGCACTGGTAAAATGAAGTCCTTAGTCAGGATCCTAGTTACAAGGTAGGAGGGATGCTAGGGATGCTATTGAGGGCCTGGGGCACAGGCAGCCTCCCAAAAGTAGGAAGGCCCCATTAAACCTTTGTGTGTGGCGTAAGTTAAACTGTGCACAAGCCACAGATGAGTTTGGTGAGGATCTGAGAGCCTTGGCCACCTGCAGCACTGAATGGGAATTTGGGGAGTGTGTCATGCTGCATGCACAGCAGATAAAGGGATGGGACATGGCACTATGGAGACATCTACACTTGCATGCCTGT